>NC_071275.1:14036514-14129014 GCF_023375685.1 Ictalurus furcatus
ATACTGTAGCGTTTGGCTTGGCAAGGCTCACGTGAGGACTCTACAGATTAATATTTCTCTCGTGAAATGCACTGGGACATGTGATGCTACTCCATAAATCAGGATGAGGTTAATACGCCGCCTTAAATCTACATGGAATATCGCAGTATGCCTCTTCTGCGTTGCGCAATACGCATGCCAAACCAGTCCCATTCAAAAAAAACTGGTAGCCCTAGAACCCGAAAGAACCCTAGCCCTCAATCCAACCTCCAAGAGATAATCCAGAGTAGAGTGTTTCAGTCTAATCTCTATCGGTTGTATCTGTAGTGTAGGAGTGATCGCAGAAGTTTGGGCATTCCTTTAACAAAACTCGAATTCAACACATTTCCCTGTATTAAAAAAAATACAAAATACATCACTTCCTGGAAACTCACTCGTAATGGAAGTCTAAGGGCAGTTGCTGGGGCAGTTGATAAACACTAAGTTGAACAGTTTATAAATCAGCTTTTCAGCAACGGGATGAATTTTTTCAGATTGAAGAAGGTGTGATGAAGCGGTACCAAAGTAACCAACATAAAAAGTTTTTACCGTACAGTTTGAGAAAAACTGGATGGAATACAGCTAAAGACATTCTTTCATGTAGTTCTCATTCTCGTCCTTTACTGTTAGCTTTTCATTTGCATTATAGTAAACACTTGTAAACATTCCCTCATGGAATTCAACAACTTAGATTTCCATTATCGGGCAACTTTGTGTGGAAAAGAGTTTTCCTTGAACCATTTCTAACTTCACGCAGAGATGCCTCTACAAGCAACTACACTTTAGGCATAACATTGAACACATTTTGACGCCTTGAAAAATGAGAACGAGTGAAATTCACTTGGCAGAACGTGAGAAAAAACAAACGTTTGCACTAACTTTCATTTCGTGCCGACGTTATACAGGCAAATTGCATCCAGTAGAAAGAACGGTGAAATTCTGACTCGTTGTTTTCCTACTGTTGCTTGGTAGTTCAAAACTTCGGACGTGACTGTGGCCACCTTCCAACCCTCAGACGCTCCAAAAACATCAAATACGGAGAATTCATGAAATTCTACTAGCTACTACATTTACTAGAGTTACATACAGGGTTTTTCTTTTTAACTGTTTTTGTAGCTTCGTTCACTTGAAATCCAACCAAATCACTTCCTTCCTAGGAATTTTCCATGCAGTCATATTAACTCCACCGAGACCACATCAGTTACTTCACCTGCCTTTCCTGAGTAGCATGTTGTAAGCCCACCAGGCTCTCTCCACATCCCATCCAATCACAGCTCGTACGTTCAAAAGAGCCGCCGGGTATTTTAATGAGTGTGGACTGGCGCAGGCTGCGAGGGTTACAGTGCTTAACTCTGCTGAATGATATAAAAGGTACTTAAATAACACAATAATCAATACAAATGCCGGCACTTATGGATCCCACTCAGCGGCCAATGAATATTCATTAGCTTTGTAACAGGGGCGCGTCGAGCAGGCTGCTAGGCATGGTGGTAAACTTATCAGCACGAAAGGGCAGACCAAAGGTTAGATCATTTGTAAACAGGAGAATAATCCGTGTGTGTGTGTGTGTGTGTGTGTGTGTGTGTGTGTACGAGAGATGAGAGTGAGAAAGCAAGCCAGGGAATGAAAAATAGCAACGTTGCTTAGGCTTGGGCATGAATGTTTGATATCCCTAACAGTTATGGTTAAAGGGCTGACTTTATTTATTTATTTATTTGTTTTTACTTTTCTTGACCATACCAAAACTTAGCATTAATGTCACTGTTTTTGTCCGTTCACCACCACATCATTATCTCAAACTTAGCAACTTCGAGGCTCCGCCCACTCGGCACAGTCGCGTCACGTCCGTGAAATATTTCCTGATATCGTTATGACACAGAGCAGGTCCGTTTCTTTTAGAAACTGTACCACCCGCACTTGCTAGTGTGGAAATACACTCACAATCACGTTTCTTTTTGAAACTCTCAAAATCTCAAAGCGTTCAGAGCCGAAGGTCTAAATGACGTGCTTTCATAATTTAGTTGGGTTTTTTTCAATCTACAATCTACATTCCTTTTCTAGATTTAGACTAAACTAGATTTTTGTTTTTGTGTAGTATGCAAATAAATATACGCATATTTAATTAGTCAAATTTGCATAAATACAGGAAATTTTCTGGGGGGAAAAGAATATCAGCAATCCACTACCAAAGCCTGATGATATCTGGGGGTTTTTTTTGTTTTGTTTTGTTTTATTTATTTATTTTTTTAATGACCCTATTCACCTGTAGTCTACTGACATAAACTATTCATTGAAACGATTTCACATAAGCGATGTGAAATTCCAACCTACAGGTGTCCCAATTAGTCGTCCCTTTTATTTCACGTGAAAAAAAGAAAAGATCTCCAAGCTGCATGATTGCAAAAAAAAACTAAGTGTAGTTAAGTTTGATGGATAGATTTCAGCTGCTGTTTGGGCGACTATTGTTTTGCTCTCTTTTGCCTTTTTCTGTTTACAAAGCTGCTTGTGGAGGCTGAGGCAGCTGCGTGTTTGTTGAACCCATCCCCACAACCCCCCCTTCCTCATTTCTTCTTTTTTTTTAAGAGTCTGGGTAATTCAGTAATGGCTGCTAAGAAAAGCCATTGGGTGCTGATCAAGGATCAATTTCCCTTCTGTACGTTGCAGTCACGCTCAATATCAGAGCAGCCCCGTGCATGGGAAACCATGTCTACACCTGGGAGTTGTAGTTTACTGCTCCATTATTGTTTGCGGTGTGTCGTCAAGACAGTGGACGGTATCCCAGAAATAAAGGCTTTGGGCTTCCAGCAACATTAATTAACTCCTCATGCCTGTCACAAGCAATAAAGTGCAACGAGTTCAGACATATCAACAAGGCCAGGCGGTTGCTACGAGGCAACGTTTTTTTTTTTTTTTTTTTTTTTAAAGAAGGTGCAACTTATAGTGAAAGTTTTCCAGCCAGGTACTATGTTACCTATAGTTCAACTGGAAAATTTACTGAACACACTGAGCATTTATGAGCTGTCTGCACGACAGTCGCCTAGTTAAAGCATGCGAATCGCATTTCAGCTCCGTTTTTAAACACGCAATGCAATAATCATATTTTGGGCCCCATTCAAGTGCCATATAAAAATATCCATAATAAAAAAAAAAATTTTAAAAATAAAAAGAAAGCCAGTGAGAAAATGAGCGGATCTGGTTTAGGTTTATAAAGAAAGTACCAGCAGTGAGCGCGGAGGGGAACGTCACCGGTTTTGATATTAACTATGAAATCACTCGCATATGGAAAAGGTTTAGGCTCCGCAAAAACGGTAAGCTCATGCCACTCCGAAAGCATTAATCCTACCCACTCGAAATGCGTCAATCAAAAGTGCCCTCTGCTTCACCCGAGCCATTTCACAGCTTTCCTGTATCCGGAAAACAAATTCGGCAGCAAACCCCAACACTGACGACATGTGAAGATTTTGGGCCTCTTTGGGCCACCGTGCTCACTTTTTAGCGCTCGGTCCATAAACCGGGCGTTTGGAGGGGCCCCCCGTTTTGAACAGTACACAAACTCAACCCTCAATTACAGTTCTGTGAATACACTCATAGGCTGTGGCGACCGCACTGTTTACCACTTCTTCTCAACATTTTAATAGGATCCAGGCCGATTTCAAATAAATATGCACAATCGCGGGCCAGCTACGCTGTTTATCTAAAGCGGCCTCCTGTTGACCTCGCTGCCATCCCGCTTCGCTCGCTCTGCCTACAAGTCCAAACGAAAAAAGCGGGGGGGGGGGAGAAAGAAATTCACAATGTGCGGTCACTTTAAGGCAGCTGACGCTCAACAAAAGCTGAGCTATAATTTATCCTCGCCAGCCGGACAAAGCCTGGAAAAGCTGGTGGAATGTTTGCTAGCTGCCTGGATACTGCGCGAGAAGCAGGGGCCTTCGTATTGACGCAGCGGCTGAGAAAATAACACCGGCCTGTTTACCGAGGCCTTGGTCAAATATCTACAAACCTTTTTTATCAAAGAGACTGCTTGTGGCTTGAAAAAGAGTAACACCCAGAGACAGAAAGAGAAATTAAATACGGGAGCAAAAAAAAAAGAAGATTTGGCAAGAGAAAAGTTTTCTCCTTCCATCTTATTGCCCTCCTGTCACTTGTGATAGAGTAGATACATCTCACTACAGACAGCAGGCCAACCTACAGGCCAGGTCAGACGTGTGTCAACAGTGCGTCCTCGTTCATTTCCATCAGCGACTGTCCCTAAAGTCTGATCAGCTTTCAAAAAAAAAAAAAAAAAGAAGGTTAAAAAAGGAGGGGAAAAAAAAACTTTCCATACTTTCCATGAATGAGGGGGACATCTGGTATTTTGTACAGGAGGGCTGTCGCGGGACGGGGATTGAAATAAAGGCCTCGTCACTGGCGCAAAATGGTAACCAATCCCTGCAGAGTGAGCCGAAATGACTCTGCCACGTCCCTGAGCGATGACCTCATCAGCCAGAGCCGAGACAGGCACCAGACAAATTCCACCATGAGCTCCTATTCGCCCCAGGCGATGATAATACGGACGAATATTTACTGAAACCCTTTTCCCAATCGCAACAGTCCCAAGGATAGACTGCGTGTTCATGGACTCTTCAAGATGGTCCTGAATTTTTAAGATTCACGTTACACTAAATGTACTGGTTATGATAATGGTGATGAACTGATAAAACACTTAATACAGTTTTGCTGTTTTGTTATATTCCAAAGCACTAATAACGCTACTATAGTAGTACCAAAGTACTGCTACTTCTAATCATTGTGCAACGTGTCAGTGCCTTGCCTTCAACCAGACTGATATGGCACAAACACAATGAATAAGAGATGCGTGCTTTTGACTCGAGCATGAGAGCGCTTGGCAAAGGCCAACAGTACGTGCTCTCCTGACTCGTACCGGGATTTCTGCAATTGGATCTGATCTACAGGCCTTATGCCACTTGTCCTCTAATGCCAACAGATGCCAAAACGCCCCGCCCGCCTGCCCGCCCGCCCGCCCACCCGACACCCCCCTCAACCTCTCCTCTCCGTCACAGCTCTGATGCCAGGCACACTCCAGCGCCTGTGAAAAAAAAAAAGAAGAAGAAAAAAAAACGCCTCCACTTCATTAAGAAAGTAAACACAAGTACTGTCTGAAGTGTCTAATTAGTCCCCTAATTACTCCCTGCTCGTTACTAATGCAAATTAGATTACGCTGCTTAACTTCATCGTGTCCACAATGCCGCTGTTAATTGAGGCCTTTTGAAATTAAATTACTTGCTAATTAGCATATCAAAACCATTAATTCAGTGCCAGGAAAAGAAAAAAAAAAGGAAAAGAAAGAAGGGGGAGAAGAAAAAAAAACAACAACAAACGCCAAGTTTTTGCTAATGAGTTTTGCTAATTGAATACGTACGTTCAATATTGAGATTTTGCCAGCCAGCCAGAGTTAAATAAATAAATAAATAAATAAATAAATAAATACTCAAACAAAGCTTGAGGTCATGCTTTTAAAAAGCCATACACACTTCAAGCAAACTAGTTCGTTTCTAATAGAAACAGATATCATATGTTAATTAATGACATTTTACGTACATTGGACCTGGATAAAGATTGGGTAAGATTAGATTAATTAATCTGACGCTGAAAAGACCTTTCCAACCTTTTCATTGAATCGGTTACAGAAAAAGAAAAAAAAAAAAAAAAGGTTCACAAGAAACTCCTCAATTTCGAAAAACTTTCGCCATCACTTCGAATCGAACTCGCCCTCCAATACGCATATCATGACTCAGCAAAAAAAAAAAAAATTTTTAAAAAGCAACGCCTGTTAACTCAAATAATCCCTGACAGGAAATTTGTTTTAACTGTGAATGACTCGGATTACATTAAATACTTGCTTCTACACTGAGTACATCCCTTATTCTCTTTCAAATTTCCCTTTTATATTGATTTATGAGACGAGTCCATTCACACACTCACATATTCAAGTTTCATTCTTTTCAACTTGAGTATAACCCTGAGAATATGGGATGAGAATATCAAAATTGAGAGGTAGCCACACACACACACACACACACACACACACACACACACACAAAAAAAAATTTAAATAACCATAATAATCAGATGTAAAGATATTATAATTCCGTTAAGAGGATGCATTGAAAGTGCTGCACTACAATATTTGCCCTAAGTGCCAGAATTACCATATTAACCAGTTACCATTTGAGCAAGTTGATTAAAAAATTGATTATTCGTCTATTTCTTTTAGGAGTTTCTTAATCAAAATCTAACATCCTTGAAAAATTAATTTGAAGCCCCTCTTATCAGTTAATTAAATCTGGTTGGAAGTCATTTTTCTGTGAAGAGTGATTAGTGTTCGGCTCGGCTCCGTTCAAAAGGCGCGAGGCTCCAAAACTTTTCAATGTCTCATCAAACATTCGCAAATAAGAAGAATAGGATTTCTTTGAAGGCCTGTTCTCTCTCTCTTTTTCCCCTCCCCTCACATTTTCTTTCAAACCTATACGCCTTTTTTTTCTGATAAATTGTGCTACACCCAAAAGATCTCTCACTCTCATTAACAAATTCTCATTAGCCAGGCTAGAATAAGAGAAAAGGAAGGGGTGGGGATGGGGGGGGTGTTAGGGGGAGCAGTGGGTGTGGTAATAATGCGATCGCAGGATAGATGGCTGCATGGAACTTTTCCCCATGTACCATATGTGTGTGTGTGTGTGTGTGTGTGTGTGTGTGTGTGTGTGTGTATGAGAGAATGGTAGAAAAAGGCAACTGCTTGCTCTGTTGGGATTAAACCTTCAGCCAAATTAGAGCAGAAAGAACGGCCAGAGACATAAATGTGCTTTTCCGATTAAGCTTTTCAGTCCCTCGAGGGAGGTTACATGCAGTTCCTTTAAAAAAAATAAATCAGAACTGAGATACAATCCCAAAAATATGAAGCAAAGCAGTCCAGTTAGAGCAGAGAGGAATCCCATAGAGAGAGAAAGGATCTGAGACGGGAGTTCATTAATCAGGATCAGAAATCATATATATATATATATATATATATATATATATATATATATATATATACACACATATGTATATATACACACACATATATAGAAATTGTCATGCTATAACACATCAATATCCATGCATCATGTTTAAATATTAAATGTAACACATCAAAATCTTCCATCCTCAACGCGAAAAGAAAGTTTAGAAAAATGCCGTCTCCATATGATCTATACATGAATTTATAGATCATTTTTTCCCATCTTTCATCCACTCCTCCCATCTTTTCTCTCCTTATACACTCCCTGTCTCAGGCTCCACAAAGCCTCTTTATCTCTAAAACAGGGTGGCCAGGTAATCGGCACATTTATCACATACCTAGCATTTCAGTGCTATATTTTTTTTTTGGTTGTTTTTTTTTTTGTTCTTTATTTTCTTTTGAAGGGGATTTCTGCTACACACTGATTTTTCCACCTGTCCACATTTCCAAACGAGCAAAACCTGATCGCATTTTCTGATTTCACGAGTGGACAGAAATCAAAACTAGGAATCGTTCAATTTAAAACCAGTCTCTCTGTGCTTGAACACACACACACACACACACACACCCTTCTTCTTCCCATCTGCATGTCCACGCTCTCTTCCTCCTCAGGTGCACATGCAGCTGTGCTCCGGGCCAATTAGTCTGATTAGGCGGTTATTAAATGATTGGGGGGAAAGGACGCTGATTACTGCATTAAAGCGGCTCCGTTTACCGTCAATCAACCCGGATCCGCCCGCCTGCACTGTCTAACCTCCTCTCTGTCCTGCTGTCATTTTCTTTCCCATTCCAACTCATCAGTCCTTCACAGGCTGAAGGTCTTATTCTTATTGTTTAGTTTTTTCTTTTACGTAAATTCTCGACGCTTCAAAATAACGTCCGTTTCTTTCCCGTGGACGGAGCGAGAAGGAAAACGAGACACTGAAGTGTTATGTGTTTCTAACTTTTTTTTTGTTAACCTTTACCTTTTGTGTCCAAGTTCCGGTGGAACAAAAAGTGCCACTAACCATCTTATATACTCCTTGAAACGGACTCCGAGTCTATATAAAATATAAATGGAGTCCCTGACGTCCATCGAGATACATTTTAGATTGGACGAGGCGGATCCAGGGATCTGACCTGCTGCTCGGTCCTGATGAAAAATGATCTTGCGTGGATGGAGAGAGAGAGAGAGAGAGAGAGAGAGGAGAGAGAGAGAGAGGAGAGGGTGTCTTTTTTTTCTTCCTCTTCTTTAGTTAAGTATGAAAAGAGCAAGAGGGGGACAAGCCAAGGCTGTGTTTTGGAAATTAGCCGTGGAAGAGAGAGGGGTCGCGGGGAGTGGGGGGGGGGGTTAAAAGGGGGGTAGGGTAGGGGTTAAAGCTAAAGACGGCGGCGTCCGCTCAGCCTTCTAGGCCTCGCGCGCTCTGCCGGTTCAGGTTAAACGGCACCCTGGAGATGCGCGCGGTTCTGGAAACTTCCAAAAGTTCCTCAGTTCTTCACTAGCGAGCTGTACAAAGCCCCAGCGTGTGGCTGGACCATGCAAACTTCCCTCAGAGACTCAACTTTCCCTCCCTCCCTCCCTCCCTTTTTCACCTTGCTCAGCCTCAGGAAAAAAAAAAAGACAAGAAAGAGAGAAGAAGAAGAAGCAGAAAGTCCAGACTCATGCAGATCAAAAAGCTGGAGAAAAAAAAAAACAGCAAATAAAGATCGCGAAGTTCGCAGTGTGTCTGTGTGCCTTCTGTATTATTCCCTTTCAGCGGTGTGAGATTGTCTTTAGCGCGAGCTGTTTCCTTTAAAACGAGCCGCTAATTGCCGCATTAGTGCTTTTTCTATTGCACACAGTACTTCTAAAACAACCTTCACATCAAGAGAAAATAATGCGACACTAATGAACTGATATTTATTTACTTATTTATTTATTTATTTATTTATTTTCTGGGGGGGGGGGGGGGTTGGGGGGGGATTTGGTTTCCACTAGGCTAGTTCCTCATCTTACCTCGCCAAATCATTTCACCTCCTACAAAACAATACGTGTATAATTAACATCATCTGCATTCAGATATAGCTATTAAAATAACATCCGACTGACAGTGGTGATCGAATGGAAATTTAAAAAAAAAAAAACAGATCGAAATGAGAATAAATTTGTAGCGAAGGCTCGTCTTCTCTTCGGTGCAGTGTTTATCAAGGTTTAATAATAAAAAAAATTAAAAAAGCTGGTCAAATGTCATGTGAGGGAAAAGGCAATTTAAATGGAAAGTGGCGAATCTTGTGATGTGAAGACCGCCATGGCACCTGCAAAAAAAAAAAAAAAGCTGAGGAAAGAGAAAATAAAGAAGAAGAAGAAGAAGAAGAAGAAGAAAAACCATGAATATGGTTGTCAGTCCTGTTTTAATTAAGGCATTCACTCTCGCTTCATCACGGATTCAAGGATGCCATGAGACTAATTCATTTCAAAAGGTAAGATGTCTTGATGCAAATGTCTTCCGTCACGGCGATTAAACGGAAAAAAAAAGATAGAAGACGGAATGAAATGATGGGGAAAGACAAAGAGAGGAAGGTCGGGTTACTTTAAGTCACCATTTGATTTAGCTCTAGTGCTGTTTAAGTGATCAGTAGGAGCCGGGAAAAGAGCACTCACTTGCGTGGCAATGAAAAATCGTCGCTTTGCGCGTGCACACACACACACACACACACATGCACGCGCGCGCACACACGCACACACACACACACACACACACACACACACACACACAACTCTGCTGTCTCTATCTCGGCCAGAAAGACAGTATAAAACATCTTCCCAATGAGGCTGCTGGAGAGGAGATGTCAGTTTGGGTAGGCTTAGGGAAGGCTTCTCTCTTGACCGACACACAGACACACACACACACACACACACACACACACACACACACACAGAGAGTACTAGGATTACTAAAAGAGAAATAATGAGTCTTTCTTCATGCTGAGTGAGGGAAAGGGGGAGGAGGGAGCATCTGCTGTTGAGAGAAAGAAAGCGCTTAATTACAGACAAACGCGTTGCCTAGAACAACCTGTGCGCGTTGAAAAATGGACAAAACCTCGTCACGACTTTTGTCAATGCCACTCGACAAAATCGTACGTTTGTTTGACGATTAATTATTAAGCATGTATTCATGCACCAGAAAAAAAACCCCCAAAAATTCATCAGAACGGAGAGCACTTCAGAAGGCAGTGCCATGCAACACTCTCTCTCTCTCTCACACACACACACACATACACACACACAACCCGAGTGAAACAAACCCAGTGAAAAATTCACTCGTGTGTAAGAGGAGGAGTGGACAGATGAGGGAAATCCTCTCCGTGTTATTTCTGTAAGAAGAGAGAGCTACCTGCGCAAAATCCGTGTACAAATGTCAGGCAAGTGGCACTGACCGTGAGGGCGGGTTTCACACACACTCTCTCTCTCTATCACACACACACACGCATATATACGAGGACACCCTCTCTAGTGCCCACCTCAACCGAGTCTGACCACAGATCATCAACGCCAAGGACGCACACACACACACACACACAGAGGAGGGAGCTAGGGAGGCAGGGCAGGGGACACTGTGTGTGTGTGTGTGTGTGTGTGTGTGTGTGTGTGTGTGGTGGGGGGAATAACACAATTATGCAGATAACAGCTGGGGATAATATAGTGGCAGATGTGCCTCGGTCAACAATGCCTGCTGCCCGCAGATGGAGTACAAAAAAGCAGTTCTACTCAATGGTTACTCCATCTCAGCAAGTGCACACACACACACAAACACACACACACAGAGTTTTCTTCCAACTTCTTTTTGTCAAAAAAATATAATAAGAAGAAGAATTAAAATAATAATAATAATAATAATAATAATAATAATAATAATAATATTTTATAGTGCAGTAGAAAATGTACTTTTTTTAATCACAAGGCTTTTTACAAGAAAAAAAAATCTCACGTGCACCTTTTTTAAAAATCACAGCTCGGTCTAACTGAAATCAATTTCGCTTCTCTTGATCATCATCCGAGGCACGTTTCAAGTAAAAAAACAAAAACAAACAAACAAACAAACAAACAAACAAACAAACAATTAATTAATTAATTAATTAATTAATTAATTGTTCTTGAAGGCTGTAGCATTTGATAACCCAAACAAATCCTCGCCTTTACTTTTACTTTTTAAAAGTGTGTGCTTTATCTAAAACTTTCAGGACTGTTCTACGCTCAAGAAAAGACACACACACACACACACACTAAGCAAGATCTGTTCCTTCTAATGCATGATGGGAAAAAGTTTGTAGCGTTCAGAGCATGCAGGCTCGGCGGTCTCAGTAACCGACAGAAATTTCCGAATTTCCGAACGACCGCATGCACGTGAACGCAGAAGCAGGAGAGTCTCGTCCTTGCCGTGTGAGCTGAAATTACAGTTTAGCGCTTAATCTCTAATCTCTGAAACTTTATCTTTTCTCTCACTCTCTCTCTCTCCGGGTCTCTCACTTCATCCTCTGATCACTGTGTCATTCCGGGGAAAAAAAAAGAGTCCTGCGAACTATGCCACACACACACACACACACACACACCCACATCCACACACACACCCGCCCACACACACACAATCACACACACACGCACATACATCCACACACACACCCGCCCACACACACACACGCACACGTACATACATCCACACACACCCACACACCCACACCTACACACACACCGACACACACACATCCACACACACACACACCCACACCCACACACACATCCACACACACACACACCCACACCCACACATCTACACACGCACACACATCCACACAAACACACATCTACACATGCACACACATCCACACACACACACATCTACACACGCACACACATCCACACACACACACACACACATCCACACACACCTACACACACACCCACACACACACACACATCCACACACACACACACACACACAAATACTAGGGCATTTCACTCTGAGTGCTTCCCAAAGGACAAGACAATAAATGCCCCTTGTTCCATAATGATCATCTCTGAAAATTCTCAAAAACTAGCATTCATGACAACGTAACACTAATATTAAGAGCATTAACTGATTTTGTTTAACTCTTGAACTTCTTTTCCAACTCAGCATCCCTGAATCAATCCAGGCAAACTTTCCGTATGCGTGATTTGAACGGGGAAAGGAGTGGGTTGTGTTTTTTTTGAATGGTTATTTTCCATGCGGTAAAACAGCCCTTTAACTCCCTCGATTCGGCAGATACTCTGTGGATGAACCGATGAACATGACTGACGTGGTCACCTCTGTATGAGAATGGATTTGCCGGGACGTCCTCTGTAATTCTCCTCGCGCTTTCAGCAGCTGGATGCGGCTTAGGATTTGTCGCGAAAACAAAAGAGCGAGGAAAAGAAACTCTAAAACTCCTGGGTCTGGCGGAAGTTCGCTAATCGCACCACGTTCGCGAGCTGATGGGATTTCAGCTGAGCGTATATATTTTTCTTTTTATAAATAAATAAAGATACGCATAACTTAAAGCGAGTTCGCCGTGGCGTTCGCTCCGGAGCTGTCATTTAGCCGTCACCCTCATGTCTTTCATGGTCGCATTAAAAACTGTTGAAAGTTTCTCTCTCTCTCTCACCGTTTTTTCCCCCTCTCTCCAGAGGAGCTTAACTGATATGTATGCTCGACCCCCCCCCCACTCCTCCCCTCCTCCCCCTCCTCCTCCTGCTCCTCTGCCTGATGGACGTGATGGTTTGTCAGTCTTTAACTAGGGTTTTCAAAATATACACAGCGCTGTGTTATGAGGACCTTCGTGAAAGAGAGAGCAGTGGAGGTTAGAACCAGGGGAGGAGAAGCAGGATTGAGAGAAAATCCATAACCCAAATACAGCTGTCAGACCGAATGCAAACTTAGCAGGAGCAGCTTCTTTTTTATTCTTTTTTTTTTTTTAGCCCCGTGCGCTGGACGCTTAAACCAAACCCGGACCGTGCCACCGTGTGTATCGATCGGATTCGTCTGAGTGGGAGGTCGCACCGCAAACGCTTTCGTCTTCCGTCCTCGGCTCTTTCGCCTTCTCCCTCCCTTCCTTGCTGCTCTGACTTCCTCGTTCGCGTTCTCCGTATCTCTCCCTCTTCCTGGCTCTCCAGTCCGAGTGTTTTGAGAGCTGCGCTTTTCCCTCCAAGCACCGATAATAGGCCATAAAACTGGCCCGCTCTCTGCCCAGTGCTCTCCCGGGACGCTTAGCTAATGGATCACGAGGAATAATGACCAACACCTCTGCCACTAATACTGTCATTTCCATCCTGACTTCCTCTCGCTGACTTCACGCCACTTCTCAGTGGAAACGGGCTTCGACCCAGATCCATACGGTGACCTTAAAGGCATCCGTTCTGCTCATAACAACCTGGAAGAATGCAGCAGGATCGTTCCCGGCGGTCCACACACACACACACACACAGAGATTTATATATATATATATATATATATATATATATATATATATATATAGGAAAAGAACTTGTACAGAGGAACTCAAGCTGCCTGTGATGTTTAGCCTCCAAGCAAGGCAAAAATTATTCTGAAAGTGAATGTGAAAAATTCCCTACCTCCGGCAGCTCCAGGACTGACTGCCATGCCGTTCATCCAAGAACTTCCAGGGTTTGTGCCATCCCTACACAACCCAGTGCCTCAATTAATCAGATAAAGTGGAAAACATCCCTACTCTATCCACCGAAAACCTTTCCTTTCTTCCTGATTCACAAATGCCCAAGTGTTCAAGTTAAATGCTTTTTGTTTTTTTGTTTTTTTAAATATTTTTTTTTGGTTGTTTCTCTCTGAGGAGAAAAAAAAAAAAAACGACACCGCTCTCCGAGTCGTAATAAAAACAGGCCTCACTGTCTAAAAACGTGAGTAATTTATTATTCGCGCAAGAAAATGCCCTGGCTCGCCGTTCCACTGAATAACATCGTCAATTAAAACCACATGTTTAATCACCATTTCTGCAGCGCTGCTGGTTTACTGCTGGTCAGCGCAAGAGGCGACGCATTCAAAGGAGGCGAATGGCCGTAAAATCCTGGCCTGACCTTTCGCCGAGGGTTCGCCAGAGTATAAAAGAGGCAAACTTAATCATTGCGTATTTTGCACCAGCGCGTTCGAGTGCGGTGGAGAAGTGGTGGGAAATGCTCAATGATGTGATGTGAGGTCAAACAATACAACAAAAATCTTCATTTACACATGGGTGTGTGTTACTCTTCAAAAACACTTTGATCGGTTAAAAAAAAAAAGTACTCGAGCACACACACACTCACACACACACACACACACAAAAAAAAACTAACATTATTTTTGAAACGTCAGAAGTGTTTAATGGCGGCGGAGCCAACAAGTGCAGAGGACGACGCTTTGGAATATCAAAAGTGCTTGAAATGAGGCCAGCGAGGAATAAAAACTTAAATCCACATCCATATCACTTGACTAGAGCTCACACACACACACACACACACACACACAATTAGCTAAAGCACATCCTTCTTTTTACAAAACCATCAAACACTACCAAGGCTGACATCTGTTAGTTCCAAAACTGAACTGATACAACACACAATTATTCCTCTTTCAACGGCACACATCAAATGTTTTTAGGCAGGCACACACACACACACACACACACACACACACACTGACCTGTCAAACATCCCTACACAAAAACTTTGGAATGCCTGTTCACACACTCCACTCGCACTTCAAATTAAAATGCATTCTAATATGAAATAAAATGAGAATTAAATAACGTGCTTTTAATTATTATTTTTTAAACTGAAGTGTGTGACGTTTCAGACCTCCTTCTTTTTTTTCTTCTTCTTCTTCTTCTTCTTCTCGCGTTTGGTGTGTGAAAACGATTTGTCTGAAGTGGGGCCGTTGCCACTTGCGGCTCCAAAAGCGACACAAAAGCGCACAATGCGGCTGAAGTCGCCTCCTCAGAATTATCCTCATTACTATCATTTGTATTCGCGAAGAAAGGGAGAGATCTGTGCTCTTTGCCTGGTTGGGCTTCACACTGAATTACGCCATCATTCAAGCATGACTGAAAAGAGCAGGTAGAGGAAAAACGGCAAATTTACACAATCCTTTTTCTTTTTTTTGCCTCTTCGGGATATATAGTATAATATATAATATAATATTAACAAAGCAAACAGAATTGTATAATACCAAAATACCAAACGACAGACTTACTCCTAAACAAAATTCAGATTTAGTTTTCCCTTCCTAAACATAGTATTTCTGAGACTGCAGGTGATTTTCATGAAAGAAAGTTCGAGTTCATTTCGACATCCAGCACCGGATAACCAAGCACAGGAGAAGCAGATCATACATTCGTATTCTTTCCTGTAAAAATTAGCCAGAGGTCAGGAATCAGAAAGCAGAAAACAGCCCCGTTTAGAGCAGTGATTGCGTTCACAGGCCATGAGCGGATTGAAATGTTCTCAGCGCTGTGAATGGCACCAGGCGATGGCAGGAATGCCACTGGGAAACAGGGTCAGAAAGCCGCTAGAGGAAATTTATAGCGCCCGAAGCCCTGTCCTGCATCAGTCAGCCCCGTAATAACACGCATGTCAAACACTGTGCCGTCCTGTGTGTGTGTGTACATTTTACATATCAGAGAACATTTGTGGTAAGAGCCACATATCAGTATAATCTAGACTGCAGACTGTAGTGATTTATTATTCATATTGCACAACATGTGCAAAGCATGCGTTTAGAATTCAGTCGTAACCTTACCTTTAAATGTAATTCCTTCATTTCTACTATTAGTGCACTATATATATACACTATACACTATATATATATATATATATATATATATATATATATATATATATATGATATTAAAACACACACATACATTCACATAGTGCAAAGAAAACTTTGAAGATATTTAAAAATAAAATAATTGCCCATGTTTACATTTTCCCCACAATTCTTAAATTAATATTAGGTGAACAACCTTTTAATTAAAAAAAAAAATAGAGAAGAATAAAACTGGAAATGGCCTGTTTTGCACTGTTTATTAATTGTGCGCGTGGAGCCTAAACGGAGCGCGAGGCGAAGCCTCACTAATACTCACTTTTACTCGAATCGGTATTACAGGGATTAAGTGTTCTCGCGCAGTGTTCATCTTTTTTTCTCTCTCTCTTTTTTTTTAACGCTTAAATAATACCCAGCAGGTCAAAGTTTCACTCCTGACAAGTTTCCGTTTTCCCGGAAATCAGAAGACAGCCGTAACTGTAGTTCTGAAGAGTTATAGAAGGCTAAATCCACATGGATCAATAACCATCTGTCATGCTAAATATCGGCGGTGTCAGTCTCGCGCACTCGAAACACGCTCGCTTCACATTCATTTCAAATTGGGGTTTTTTTGTTTGGTTGTTTGTTTGTTTGTTTGAGAAACTCTTTCGAAAATGATTAGCCCCAGCACCATTATATTTTATTTTTTTTTACGCAAATCACATTTATTTTTTGGTCAATTTGAACAGCCTGTTTGCGGTTTTGAAAAGAAAGAAAGAAAGAAAGATCTCCAAACTGAACGTTTGGGAAACTTGAACGCTGCGTGTAACTGAGCAGTTGAACGCGTGCACACTCTGAACACTACAAGAAGCACAAAAAAAAACTGTTTATTTATTCATTTAAAAAGTTTATTAGACTTGATTATTGATAAAGAGCATACCATAGTATTAATGCCGAATTTAAATCCCAATCATGTTAGGCCTCTAACGCACTGCTTTTTTTAAAATTAGGCTATTATTATTATTATTATTATTATTATCATCATTATTATTATTATTACTAGGCTATTATTATTTGAATCATTGTTATTTCTGCCTAGAATGCTAAATCGACTAGGGGTGAATTTTATCAGCAGTGATTTGCACAGAAAGGCTAGACAGGGAAGAAAAGCGGGTGAAAACATGTCAATAAACTGTCAAAAGTTTCCCTGGACTTTTAGACAATATGTCGTATGTATTGGAGCTCGAGATTCCTGCTGTTGTGATGCACACTGCTTTAGAGTCAGATTAAATAGGGATGGATTAAGCCTACATTACTTTTCGACTTTCAGTGCATTTCAGAGAAGTTTCCTCAAACTTTCATTAAAGCGTCACTCTAGAAGCTCAATTCACTGAGACATTGTTGCATTTTCTAATATTGCATACCAGAGGGGAAAACAAAACAAAAACAAAAATACAAACAATCCTAAAAATAATAATTAAAAAAAGCCTATGATAGCCTATTCTAGCTAACTTATTTTTTCCAGATCAGAATTCAGGTGAGAAATTCTACATATATATATATATGTTGTTGTTTTTTTTTTTGTTTTTTTTACACAAAACACACTATTACGAAAGGTTTTGCTCCCTAAAAACATGATGTGCTGGATTTGTTTTGTTTTGTTTTGTGTTGTTTTGAAGAAATGACACACTACACTACTCGCACGCGCTCTTTCTTCCTTTCTTTCTTTCTTTCCCCCCTCCCCTCCCATCCCTCCCGCCCGCTAAATAACACTTAATACACTAGTGAAGAACAAGACAGGAGGAAAGAGGAAGGAAAAAGTTGAAAAAGAAGAAGAAAGAAGAATGATATGGACCTGTTGGCAAACTCGGAAGAAGTGAACTTTCAGGGCGCGCGCTCGACCATGTGGATGTTCTCGCTCCCAGGTTGGCTGAAACGTCCCGGTGATTTCCAAAAGCCGCTCACACACTCACACACACCGCCGAGACGCAGGAGGATGCGAGCACAAAAAAAAAGGGGAAAAAAAAACAAGCAAAAAAAAAAAAAAAAAAAAAGGGACCCTGCGATCTGTGATCAATATCGCGGAATCATTACTTTCAGATGACTTCGTTGGTCTTTATTATAGTCCTTCCTCTTTTTTGTTTGGTTTTGCGCGTGTATTAGCTTCCTCTGGCGGACCGGACGATAAGTAGAAACAATACCCCGCCGCACACTAGCTCATGGTCACCGCTCGGAAAAGTTCATGAAAGCGAAAACGAGCACGCCGCTCCGGAGCTGCTTCTTCCCCCTTCTTTCTTTTTCCTCCTCTCCGTGCTTTTTTTCCCTTTCTTCTTCTTCTTCTTCTCCTTCTTCTTCTCTGTCACTTCTTTTCTTGTTCTTCTCAAGTCTCAGCAACGCTTCGCCTTGTCTGGCATCCCCCTGTCCCGCACCTCGCTCACTCTTTCTCTTTTCGTGGAGAAATCAGTGTTGGATTACTCCGGCTCGCGCGCAGCGGCGGTGATGTGTTTAGAGGACAATTGACTCTACCGTAATGCGCCTAAAACAGGTGCGCGTGCACGTTCCCCTCCTCAAGCTCCTGTTAACACAAATCCCGCGCGCCGGAACAGAGCTGCAAGTGTGTGTGTGTGTGTGTGTGTGTGTGCGCGCGCGCGCGTGCGTGTGCGTGGATGGGCGAGTGGGTGGGTGGGGGTGTGTGTGTGTGTGGGAGCGCACGTGCTTTTTTAACGTCCTGCCACCACGGCTTTCAGTGTTATCAACCGACATGCAACAGATGTCAGCAAAAGGGACAAATAAACAATAAAGCCGTTACCAGCAATTCATTCGTTATTCGAGAAATAACATGGGAATTATTATTATTATAATTATTATTATACAACCCCCCCCCCCACCACCATCACCACCACCCACCCACACACACACACACAGACACACACGCACAAAGAGAAACTCAAGTCCTGAAAGTCTTGTCCTATTGTTATGTAGTAGGTCTATACAATGGAATAACAACAAATAAGAAAAAGGGAAAAAAAAAACAGGCTAAAGTAAAACATCACACTATGGCATTTTTTCTGGGTCAGGGTCATGGTGGATCCCGGGAACACCAAGCATGAGGTGGGAATACATGCCCCGGATGGTAGATGAACCTTCATTTATTATTGTGCAGCTTAAACTTTAAGTGATCTTCAGCGGCATGGCTACATCTTTCATTTTCAACGAAGTCTTGCCAACTCACTTTCCACCCAAACTATGGTTTATTACTCATTTGTAATTCATGCAGATTTAACCAATCATATCTAGCTTGAGGTTGTAGGTTCGTAACTATTTCGAGGAGCTCCGGAGCGTACTGAAGAACAAGACAGGGGGAAAGAGGAAGGAAAAGTTCAACAGGAAGAAGAAAGAAGAATGATATGGACCTGTTGGCAAACTTAGAAGAAGTGAAATTTCAGGGCGCGCGCTCGACCATGTGGATGTTCTCGCTCCTGAAGTCTATCCCGGGAACTCCAAGCATGAGGTGGGAATACACGCCCCGGGTAGGATGCCGTTCCATCGCAGATGAACCTATAACCAATCATATCTAGCTTGAGGTTGTAGGTTCAGAACTATTTCAAGGTGCTCCAGAGCGTATATAAACACGATGCTGTAATACAGGGTGTCCGAAATGTCCAGAAGCAATGAGAAAATGCATACGGCGTAAATGGTGAACATATGTGTTGATCATATGCGTAAAAAATAAATATAAAATGACATATATGTAGTTTTACTCTCATTGGTTCCTGGATTTCTGGATACCATGTACATTCTTTTTTTTCACCATGAAAGAAGACAAATATTCTGCAAATGCATCCTTGTTTTTTGGGGGGGGCGGGTTGTGTTTTTACATACTACTGTAAGGAACAAATGTAGTGTCACCTCTTAGTGTCCTCTTGCGCCCCCTCTGATACCACATGTCTCAAAACCCGGCTACCCTAATGCCTTTCTTTTTTAAACTGTCAGATAAAAATGGCAGCCCTTCAGATGTCCATCAGACAGACACGACCTCTATCCGTTGAAGCCACTTAGAGAAATCAATAACACTAAAACCAAAACTAAAATCTAAAAAGTTATGAGGGCCAACAACCTCCCTAAAACCATGCTGACTTCACTCCGAAGTCCCGCCAAGCAAATCTCAAGTCCTACCTCAGTGGCAATCGATTTAAAAATAAATAAATTTTAAAAAAAAACAACTACAGTATATGATTTATAATGATTCATAGAGCTGAGTTTTTTTTTTAATGTGAGGTTCCACTTGCTGTGGTTTTTGGTCTAAGGAAAACACTGAGAAAATGGATGCCTGGACGTGTGTTTTGGACTTTCTTGGATGGACATACGAGTATGGCTTGCGTGCGCAGTGGCTAATGCTTTTCTGTCCCATCAGGTCACTCACACACACACACACGCACACACAAGCAGGGAAAGTGCACGGAAACTCAGCCAGCGCAGATATCCTGGCTCTGCAATGAGACAAAGCAAGACGCTGAGCCTTCCACCATCACAGGGCTAAGATTAAACACTCTTGCTCTTGCACCGGCTAATGAGCCATCTGCAGCAAAAAGGATTACAAAGAGAACTTCAAGTGCAGCTGAGTCGAACCTCTAACTAGCTCAAACACACTATCACACCGGGCACAAATCCCCATACACAAGCTTAAAGTTCATCTGGACGATGTTGCATATCTCAAAGCACTTTGCTTTACATCATCTTCCGCCCGTCTATAATCTAAGACGCCACTTATCAGCTTTGCCAAGTTCACATCGGCAAGGTATTAAAAAGCGAGGCCGAATAATCTGGACAAAGCTGCATTATGACATGTCATATGACCACACTGAGGAGAAATTCCCATGTACATGAGCTACCTTACAGCTTCTGGAGCAGACATCAAAAGGTCATGTGGATTTAAGACCGAAGCGAGAACGCGGGGGGGGGGGGGGAGGGGGGGGGGGTTACAGAAAAAAAAAATGTCAACCCTGAGAGACAGAAGTAGATGAGAGTGAGATGAATGAGACAGTGACAGATAAAGAACATCTTTTTTTGTTACATTCAGCATTTCCTAGGGCTACAGTACACAAACACGAACAAGTGGACTAACAAAGAAACACTAGGAAGTGTGCACTTACTTCTTGATCACTCTGGCATGATGTTATACTATACTATACTTACCATACTATACTATACTATATCCTTTAGTCCTCTTCTCTTCTCCTCTCTTCTTCTCTCTTCTGTTGTCCTCTTTTCTCCTCTCCTCTCTTCTTTTCTCTTCTCTTCTCTTCTCTTCTCTTCTCTTCTCTTCTCTTCCCTCCCTGTCTTGTCTAACCACTCTGCATACTGGAGAAACACTGCCAAAACCAGGGACATGCAAAACAATTGTGCTTGTTTGATCTTTGTTTATTTGCTCCTCTTTTTTTGTTGTTTTTGCTTCTCTCACACCCCCTCCCTCTCTCCCTCCTTCCATCTCTCCCTCCCTCCCTCTCTCTTGAGCATGCAGCTCATTTCATTCGCTGCTGATGCAATGTTTGTTTATCTGTTTGTTTGTTGTTTGTTTACTTGTTTGCACCAGACAGGAAGTCTTGAGAGGTTTTAAACTAGAACAGCCATGGAGGAAGAAAAAGACTTTCGCTATAAGGGTGCTGAAGGCCCAAGCAAGGGCAGAACTACACACACACACAAACACACACACACACACACACACACACACGTACATGCATCGAGAATATTATAGATGAATAGTGACCACATAACCTATCAGACATATTGCAGGCTAAGGCAAAGGTTAGTTACTCTGTCACTGAGATCTAATAACATCCTCCATTCTGAATGGAAAAAAAAAAAAAAAAAACACTTCAGCACTTTAGCCCATTTTCGATTAACATTTAAGAGCAAGCTTTGTGGTTAATCAGGGGTAATAATTATCAAAGTCGACAGGTAATTAAATTAAACCATAATTGGCTACATGAATTGGCTGTTCTACAACATTTTTTCCCATACATAATTAAAGAGAAATGTGTGGTTCTCAATGAGTGAGTGACTGCACCAAAAAACAAAAGAAAAGTGATTAAAGACTGACAGGTGAAGGTGAGATCTAATATAGATCAGCATTTAAATATATCAGAGATAGTCTATATATATAATCCAAGAGATTTTACAGTCTTGTGCTCTTGCAAGCATCCAACTTGGGCAAGGGCCATGCTCTATAAAACATGCAGCTTCATAAAACATGGCCCAACATGACCCTTTCCCTAGGCACTGTGATGGCGTTTGCTGTAAGGGGTGGTATTCATTTTGATAGTGTTTGTTGTGATTGATGCTGTACTGATATGGATTATGGAAGACAGCTGTTCACTGTGGTGATGTTTACAATAATATGTGGTGTTTGCTGTGTTAGGTGATGTTTTTGGCTGTGACTGGTATTTCTGTAATAGTGTAGTGTTTACTGAGGTGTTTTTACTTTAATGCTGTTTACTGTTATGTTGCTTACTGAAATAGGTAGTGTTTACTGTGTAGATATTAGTTATTAAGTGCTGTTTACTTTTATAGCCAATATAGATGCTGTAACATGGTGTTTACTGTGTTAGGCAGTGTTAACTCTTGTGGTGTTTACTGTGCTGGCGTTTATTGGAATCATGTTTACTGTAGTAGGTGCTATTTAATTTAATTGCCAATATAGATGCTGTAATGTGTGGTGTTTACTATGTAAGGTGGTGTTTATGCTTGTGGTGTTTACTATGATTATGTTTATTGTGGTGGGTGGTGTTTACTATGATTATTATTATTGTGGTGGGTGGTGTTTACTATGATTATTCTTATTGTGGTGGGTGGTATTTACTATGAGTATGATTATTGTGGTGGGTGGTGTTTACTATGATTATGTTTATTGTGGTGGGTGGTGTTTACTATGAGTATGATTATTGTGGTGGGTGGTGTTTACTATGATTATGTTTATTGTGGTGGTGGTGTTTACTATGATTATGTTTATTGTGGTGGGTGGTGTTTACTATGATTATTATTATTGTGGTTGGTGGTGTTTACTATGATTATGTTTATTGTGGTGGGTGGTGTTTACTATGATTATTATTATTGTGGTGGGTGGTGTTTACCATGATTATGTTTATTGTGGTGGGTGGTGTTTACTATGATTATGATTATTGTGGTGGGTGGTGTTTACTATGAGTATGATTATTGTGGTAGGTGGTGTTTACTATGATTATGTTTATTGTGGTGGTGGTGTTTACTATGATTATTATTATTGTGGTGGGTGGTGTTTACTATGATTATTATTATTGTGGTGGGTGGTGTTTACTATGATTATTATTATTGTGGTGGGTGGTGTTTACTATGATTATTATTATTGTGGTGGTGGTGTTTACTATGATTATGTTTATTGTGGTAGGTGGTGGTACTATGATTATGTTTATTGTGGTGGGTGGTGTTTACTATGATTATGTTTATTGTGGTGGGTGGTGTTTACTACGATTATTATTATTGTGGTGGGTGGTGTTTACTATGATTATGTTTATTGTGGTGGGTGGTGTTTACTATGATTATTATTATTGTGGTGGGTGGTGTTTACTATGATTATGATTATTGTGGTGGGTGGTGTTTACTATCATTATGTTTATTGTGGTGGTGGTGTTTACTATCATTATGTTTATTGTGGTGGGTGGTGTTTACTATGATGATTATTATTGTGGTGGGTGGTGTTTACTATCATTATGTTTATTGTGGTGGTGTTTACTATCATTGTGTTTATTGTGCTTGGTGGTGTTTACTATGATTATGTTTATTGTGGTGGGTGGTTACTATGATTATGTTTATTGTGGTGGGTGGTGTTTACTATGATTATGATTATTGTGGTGGGTGGTGTTTACTATGATTATGTTTATTGTGGTGGGTGGTGTTTACTATGATAATGTTTATTGTGGTGGGTGGTGTTTACTATGATTATGTTTATTGTGGTGGTGGTGTTTACTATGATTATGCTTATTGTGGTGGTGGTGTTTACTATGATTATGTTTATTGTGGTGGGTGGTGTTTACTATGTTTATGTTTATTGTGGTGGGTGGTGTTTACTGTGATTATGTTTATTGTGGTGGTGGTGTTTACTATCATTGTGTTTATTGTGATGGTGGTGTTTACTATGATTCTGTTTATTGTGGTGGTGTTTACTATGATTATGTTTATTGTGGTGGGTGGTGTTTACTGGAACAGTGTTTATTATAATAAGTGGTGGTTATTGTTGCACTGTTGCACTGTAACATTCACTGTGATGTGTTTACTGTGATGTTGTTTATTGTGATGGGTGAAATGGTGTTTACTGTCAAAGGTGTGTTTACTATAATGACATTTACTGTGGTGGTGTTTACTATGACGGGCTGTTTGTACTCTAATGGTGTTTATTATGTTGGATGTTCACTGTGACATTGTGTTTACTGGGAAGTGTGGTGTTTGCTGTGACTGTCCTTATTGTCCTTATTGTCATGGTGTTTACAGAAATGGTGGCATTTACTGTTATGGTGTTTTTGTGATACTCTTGACTACTGTTTGTTACTGGTTATTTTTAAATTGGGTAGTGTTTACAGTGATAGTGTTTACTGCAAAATGTGGTGTTTACTGTGGGGTTAAATGTATAGGGTGGTTGTATTTTGTGTGAGGGTGATGTTGCGTGTGATGGTCTTAACTGTTTGACTGTTGTTTACTGAATGGTGGTCCTTACTGTGATGTGATTGGTGGTGCCATTATTTTGATACTATTTCATTCTGATGAGTGGTGTTTACTGCAAAAGGTAGTGTTTATTATGGTAGTTGGTACTTATTTTGAGGCTTTCATGGATATTGTTTTCTGCCAATGTAATGATGTTCATTGCAAAAAACAACAACAACTGGTGTTTATTGTGACAGGTATTGTTTGTTCTGTTTAGTCAGGTTTTCGGTCTTGGGCGGTGTTTCTTTTCGGCTGGTGTTTGATCAATTTAATTTAGTTGGTATTTATTATGATCATGTTTACTTAGTGGTGTTTGCTCTAATGCATAGTGTTTGATGTGACGGTGGTTGTGATGATGTATGGTGTCTGTGGTGTTTATTGCTGGTGTTTAGTGCTATTTTGTTTAGAGTTGAATTACAGTGAAGCAGGTGGGTTGGTGGGATTCTGGGAAATATACTTTGTTCTACAGTAATCTCCTGCAGATGATGCTGGTGCTCTCTATCTCATGCAGTGCTTTAGGGAGTGGAATTTGGCTAGCCAGTATTTAGGGAGGCACACACACACACACACACACACACCCACACACACACACAAATCCCAGCTCCTTCAATGAGCACAAGCCAAATTCTGAGAATAAACTTCCCAGAAAATCTTCTTGACCTGTGTGTGTGTGTGTGTGTGTGTGTGTGTGTGTGTACATGTATGTGTGGTATTAGCTTAAAAAATAGCCGCCATTTGGGAGCAATGCAATAAAATAAAGTGCCATTAAAAAAAAGAGTTATTGCCAGCAGTGTTTACAAACAACCTCTATGGCCTTAACCAGAAATAGAAAATCGAGCATTCCTGCCTGTGTGATTTGAGACAAGGAGGGGGATACCACAGTGAGGAAATCAAACTATTTACCGCATCTCGGTTAATATCCCCACAGTGAGCCCTGACCTCAGAAGGAGGGAAAACAACTGATAAAACGATGTCATGGTTTGTGCAGCGAGACAGTGGCTGGGTGTGCAACACAAATTATGCTTCTCGATTGCCGAGGCAGATCAGAGGCCCAGCAGCATGTTTTCATTAAAGAGTCATAAAAGTGTTTACAGCCGCAGCTGGCTCGGATTAAAGCACAATAAATAACACCGCACCGGCTTGTTTATCCTGTTCACATACACACACACACACACACACACACACACACACACACACAACCCTGATGTCTCAGTTAACAGATCCATCTAGGGGCTGTTGCTAACTCATGCAGGTAACACACATAGTGCACTAACCGATCCTAAGCTGCAGTGCCATGTGAGATGTTTATTCTCGAATAAAGTGGTCATAAAATATGGCAAAATCGACAAACCGTTTTAAGACGCCGCCTTTTTATAATAGCAAACAGCATGAGGGGTTCCGATTAGGCACAAGACCGCATATAAAACAGTTATTGGTGACTGAAGCGTCACTTGGGGCTGTAAGAGTGGTGATGGTGCTTAGGTCATTGGGGTCATCGGGGTCGTCGGGGTCGTCGGGGTTAAGGGTAGTGCACAGGGTGAGAGTAGAGGATTTTGGGTTGTAATTACTGGTGCTGAGAGCTGCATGTTGTACAAAGGGAGGCGTCAAAAGATCTCTTGTTGAAGTAGTGGAGCTTTACACCACACACACACACACACACACACTTCACACACTTTTCACTCTGGCGCACTCTCTCACAGACTCACAGACACACATGCACATACACACCGACACACACACACTAACATAACATGCTCAGACATTCATTTATTCATTCTCTCTCTCTCTCTATCATTATCTCAGTCATACACACACACACACACACATACACACACACACACACACTGTGCTCTCTTCCTCGGCTACGATCTTGTATCAAAGCAAACAAACGACACACTGTCAACCCCCCTCTTTTTTTTTTTTGATCTTACATTCGCTAAAATGACACTCCATATCTCCAGTAACTGACATTATCAATCGGCGACGTGCTCAAATCTTCTGGCCCGAGCTCGCCATTCCCACAGGGGAGCTCGGAGCCTTGTCCTTTGTTTGCTGAGAGATGGTGCCGGAATGAGCCCTGACTTTTTCCCCAAGCACACGGAGAGCTGTCACACAGTGTGTTTAGCACAGAGCTGGCCAGATTAGGACAGGCATTGTCAGTGTCGCCTGCGTTGCTGCCTCTTTCAGGCGCCATTACAAAGTGTGTGGCGTGGCATTTCTGCCCTGAATGCAAGGCTTCACTGTACTCCAACATCTTTGCTGTAAATGTGCAGCTGCTGTCTGAAAGAATTGTATTACTAGCTTTAAATAGATAACGGACCAAATGTGGAGTGTATTTGTATTCCTGTTTGTATTAAAAGATGCATTTCTCTTAGAGGCATGTGCATGCTTTCGTTTGTAACTTTCATCTTTGAAATATAAAACACTTGAATTATTTTGTAATTATTTTTATCCTGAGTTAAAAAAAAATAAAAAATCTGAACATTTCTGAATTAGTGAGGAAGAATTGAATTGCATGTCTAAAAGCAATACCAAATGTATAAACAACAATAGGGATAACAACAGCAGTAATAATAATAATAATAATAATAATAATAATAATAATAATAACTATAGTGACATTACATACTATCAGCTGCATTGTATATTATTAGCATTCAATTTCAATATGCATCATAATTTTACAAGTACTGCTATATATGTATATACAAAGTGTTATTACATATTTATTAATACTAATATTATTACTACTACTATTAGAACAATGACAGCAACAATAGCTTCTTCTACTACAGCTAATAATAATAATAATAATAATAATAACAACAACAACAACAAAATAATCAACATTGTAACAATAAATTAAGACATTATATATTTTTATTAACAACATTAAATTTAATAAGCATTATATTTAGAAGTACTATACACAAAGTGTTATTATTATTATTATTATTATTATTATTACTACTACTACTACTACTACTACTATTATTATTATTATTATTATTATTATTATTATTATTATTATTATTATTATTGGTGATAAATACTTTATGCATTATTTAATAATTAATATTTACTCACAAATGGCTATTACTATAGATCTTATTGCTAATTTATTATTGAAGTTATTATAAATTTATGTGAAAAGACATTTCACTACCTCTAGCGAAATACTGTAGGACCGTCTCCTTCTCTAACTAACTCTCTCAGCTATGTAAAATTTCTTTATTATTTCCTTCTCCCCCTTTCTCTCTCTCCCTCTCCACTCTTTCTCTGGCAGGTGCCTTTATCAGCCTCGGAGACTGAGGATGAATAATGTGCTGAGTGTGTAGAACATACAGAATGAAACGACTCATCCAGGAACGAGTGGCTTCTCATCCTCTATATCTCTCAAAGAATCCAGCCCTTAATCTGATGGCCAAAACCTAATGCACACTCAGCCAATTACAACACCAGTAACTTTCTGCTCTTAAAAGATCTTTCTTTTCAGCCTGCGCAGCTGACCTAAACTTGGACTTGATTTTTGTGATTGCGGGCCTTAATCCTGGTTTGAAAGCAAATTGAAGGGAAATTATTAAGACTTTTTATTTTTTCTTTCCTTAAGCTTTCTTTCATTCTGATCATTTCCAGAAAAGAATATGTGACCTCTGCAATTCTGCTTGTCCTTGAGTTCCACTTTAAATATTCAGTGGATTAAAAAGGGAAAAGCATGAAAGCCTGCATTAGCCATATATTTCCAACGCCCCATATTAAGGGTAATCTGCCGATTATGCAGAATCAAATATAAGAGAATGTAAAACGGCAAATTACATAATGAGGACGTGTAGTGGACAGGGCGTTTAGATGGAAGGGCTAAGGACTAGGTTTAGATGAGTCTGGTGGAAGAAGAGTCCTCGGGGACGCTTACTGAAATATCTACAGAGGGTCAACAGACCAGATTCCAGAACAAGACATTATGCAGGAATGTTTCTGAGAGGTCACTGATAAGGGGCTGATATTGAGTTGAATAGGTTAAGGAGGGAATGTGTGTGTGTGTGTGTGTGTGCATTCAGTCTTCCATACGTTCCAAACAACAGTTCACTTTAAAGTCAGCGTGTGCGTAATGTTGGTTTCTCTGTCTTTTCACTTACCAGTCACCACAGAGAAGCCTGATCCTGTCCTCAAATACAGAAATGTGAATTTCATGCCCTCTCTCTCTCTCTCTCTGTCTCGTGCTTACGAGTGAGTCATTACCGTTGGATGAAAGCCGGGCCAAGCTCTCACTCCTCGGCTCTCTCTCCGCCTCTGACTGACGCAGATTCATTTAAAAACGAGCCACTTATTACCGGTCCAAACTTTTTACGGTCCCGCAGTGGCCGGCAGAAGACAGCTTTATCCCCAGAACACTGTCCAACCTGATAGTTATATACGCCTTGGCAGCCTTTCTGCTAAATCCTGCTGTGATTTGTAACATTACCTTTACAACTTTAAACTGACTCAAGCAACTGAGAGACCTTTTTATGACACTAATACGCCATCTTTAACATACCGTTGCAATAAAAATCGACACAGCTTTACGAATACTAGAGATGTGTGATTCACAAATGATTTTAAAACGTCACTATAAGAAAGTCCATTATAATGGAAGTCTAAGAGAAGTTATTAGTGGAGCCAATAAGGATATTCTTGCAGAACACTTGAATGAATTCTAAAGCCAAAGGTTTTTTATTTGAAGCGACAAATCGCTGTAATTGATAATTGATCAGAGGAATGAATTAATAATGATGTATTACCAACATAGAGTTTGTGCTATGCGTATCAAAAGCATAATTAACTGGAATTAATATTTACTGTATCGATCCAAGGTGGCTTAGTGGTTAGCACATTTGCCTTGCACCTCCAGGGTTGTGGGTTTGAATCCTACCTTCAGTCCAAAGATGTGTTGTAGGCTGATTGGCGTTCCCAAATTGTCTGTAGTGTGTGTGCAATTGTGCCCCGTGATGGGTTGGCACCTTGTCCAGGGTGTCCCCTGCCTCATATAGTGACAATTAATGACTTAAGATCAATATTTGCATGGGGAGAGTTCTCTGTATTCAGAGTCAGCACATTCAGGTGCTTAACTTTAATTTCTGGCCGGCCGATTAAAAATTATTTTTATTTTTTATTTTTTAAATGACCTATTTATTGTGTGTAGACTACTGGCTGTAAAGACAAGCACTTTCCTTCAGGGAAAAAAAAAACTTAGGGGATAGAAAATGTGGACTGAGTTTGCAGGTGCAGGTTAAAATGCTTTATTTTAGAACTGGAAGACAAATCCAAAACGCAAGGCAAGGTCGTAAACGTGATAACAAGTGAGGGTCAGGAGATCAACAAACAGACTGTAGACAGGACTAGAATCGGGAACCAGGAAACGAGACGAAGATCAAACTAGAAAAGCAATAACAACGATAAGGCTCGATATATCCAGAGAACAAGCTACTGTACACTGAGCAATACTGTGTGTCGAGTGAGTGCAAACAAGTCTGTTTATGTGTATAATAATCAACGTGCCATATAAAATCTGGCCCTCATGATAAGTAGGATGTATTGTCTCAGATTAACGAACAACTCATATGAGTCATTGATTCATGTATATATATTTAACCTTGCCCTCAAATACAATTCCACAAGTGTTTGTCCAAAATGTGTTTCAGTGTAACAAATGACACTGTGGTTACAGCGAAACTGTCAAACGGTGGAGCCGGACCTAATACTGCTTCTCACTTGGGTCACACGAGGCTTAAGCTCAAGGTCGTGTGTAACTGAGACACGTCTCTATTTTCAAACTCCGCCCAACATGCAAAACTCCTTTGCAACTGTCTGGATATTCTGTAGTTATGTCTGAGGTCTGTGTGCAATGTCAGCATTAAATCCTCACTCCGAGTGCTGAACTTAACTCTGAATACCATGACCCGTGTATTGCAATGGTTATAGTTATTATAGTATTTGAGCTGTATTTTTTAAATATGCATTGGAAATGTGTACTGGAGGGAGTTCAACACCTGCCCTTGTGGTTTTCTGTACCTCCACCCAAATCATTTATTTGGTAATCGCACAACACTACACTACAGGTTGAGGCTAAACAACCAATTTTAAACAACAAATACAAACAATACAAATCTTTTTTTTTTTTTTTTTAAATTTTTTTCTTAAAGCATTTGCACCATGTGGTCAGCCTTCACTTGTAGATTTGACTGTCAAATACAGTATGTACTATTAGCAATTATACCAATTATTATACACTGTATATAGTAAATCTGATCTTTGTTAATATTATCAGATTAATCATGTGAGGTCTTAATGCAATAAAAATCGATTGCTATGACACACAGACCACGGTACTGTATGAACATATGAATGTGTCCCCAATAAAACCTCAACTTTTGATAACGTATCAGAATTAGTTACAAAAAAGAACAAGATACAACCCCCAGTGTATAGTCCAGATGCTACAGATGTTTCCACTGGTGACATTTGACTTTTTTTTACTGAAACTGAAGCAAGTTATGCTAAATCATTTGACTCTGTAGCAGTGAATTTAGCATCGATCATATTACTGCCCACACCTGCACTCTTCTTCCAAACAGACCACATGACCTCTCTTCACATTAATACTGAAATCACTATTAGACAATGTCTACTCAAGGTCCACATGTTCTACGTTCCATGCTGTATTATTTTCTCACTGTAATTTCTTTGAACAGTAAATTTGAATCAAGGTTTTGTTGTCTTAATTAACAGGCAGTCTAGAGTTTCACGTTGTGTCCTTGGGGCTGACCTTGTTTGCACACTGCCAAAGCAAATCTCTGATGAACTGAAAAAAAATATAAACCCTGGCAAATGAATGATAATTCTGTCTAAAAGCAAGTTTGTAAAAGGTAATCACCCCAATGTAGCATGTTAAGCCCTGATACTCTGCTGTGGTTCGTCTCGCCCTTCAGCCCTGCCTGATATGACACCGGTGTGCAATCGCGATACAGTACTCTTGCTGTGGTTCCTACGGCATTCTTCGTCCTGGAGCCATTTGCACGTACATTTGCATTTACCTTCCTGCTGCACTGAAAACTCTTGCTTGGGTACACAGGATGTGTGCACTTGACAAAAACTGCTGTCATGGTTATATGTTGCTGAATGACACTTTATCATTTTTTTATGCTATTCTCATACAGGCTCTTATTCGACTTGTATATTAGCCAAAATTTCAAAATACACCATCTGGTGCAAAGGTACTTTTAGGGTAAAACTTTTGTTGGTATACTATGTATATGAGTCTTTCTAGGCAAAAGATACACACTAAAGGTATAAAAGTTGTATGCTTCAGGATACTACCCAAGCAACAAGGAATGGTACAGTTTAGTATGGTTGATGAATTGGCTATGCCAAATTGTCCCTGTGTGTAAATGTGTGCGTGTGTGTGTGTGTGTACATAGTGCCCTAAACTGGTGTCTTACCCAGGGTGTATCCCTGCCTTGCCCTCAGTGTTCCCGGGATTGACTCCGGATTTAACGTGACCCTGTCTAGGATAAAGCAGTTAATGAACGAAGCTGTGGCCAGTAAATGTGAATCAGACAGTTGACACCTCATTCAAACCAGGGATCAGTGTCGAATGTTATGCTTGCTTTAACATTTCATGATGACCTTTGTGCTGCAATGCTTCTGGAAAGCCCAGATCGCCATACTTTTAATAAAATCAATAAACTATTTAAATAGCAAAGTTAAATTTAACTAACTGCCATCATAGTGTATACAGTAGACAAGGATTTGTGTATAAATTAAGTCAGCCAGACAGACAGTCATGCTCGCACCAAAATATGGACGTGAAATCTGTTGGGGAAATCTAGTGTTACTATGCTGAGCTCTTGGCTTGCGTCCAAGCTCTGATTTGCTAAATGTTTGCATGTGTAAAAACACATGCAAACTTTGTAACACCCGCAAAACAAAAGTACAAGCTGATTTACCTACAGGGTCAGTGGAGGATTAAGTCATTCACAAGTTTTTTGTCCGTTTTGTGTTTTGACCATAAAGGATATTTCATTTCAACTTAAAAGTGCAAAATACAGAGCGGAGTCTCCATGCAAATGAAATAATTGAGCGCAGACAATGTGATGTACTGTACTAAGCCTAAGTGAAAGCCACTACAGGAAGGAGGATTGCGTATGCAAATGAATACGGCCGAAGGGTGGGTACTAAAATAGCGGAAGTCCATTTTATAATAAAATTCCATATTTTGTGCCTCAGTTTAATGAAATCATGTCTTGGTAATCATGTCTACAGGTAAAGTTGCATTCGTTCACATCTTCTATGCTAATGGCATTCAAAAACCCTGTGAATGGCTTGTGATATAATCATGAACATCTACAATCTACAAACATTCAATTCGTGTTCATTCATGGAGACGTGTCAAGATTCAGTTTACTCTTCAAGCACAAAACATCAACTGAATATTATGTTCACTTTGAATGTGAAGGTATTTTATTGATTTTTTTTTAAATTGCAATTATTTTTCATATATCAGCCGCAACACGCACACTAACCGCATGTGCAATTTATCAGACATTACATGTGAATTAGTCTTTTTATTTGGGATCTTAGTAAATCAAGGCCGCAACTTTTGAAGGAAATGAGAAAAGATTGGTGTGGCATGCCTAACCATACCTCTTGATAGTAATGCAGTCATTTTAACCCAACCCCTTTCTTTTACACTCATGCCGCTGTAATGAATTGTTCTGAAATATTAAACACAGCCAGATATCAGCAAGAAATCCTACTGCGAACATTTTATCAGCTTACTTTCAAAGACCAGGAAGAACCACACAGCTTAAGACAGAATGTCCCTAGGAACTTTAAATTATATCCATAAACATTAGAGAAGAATAATGACAGGCCGGTATTTATGGTCATCCTTCCATATACACACACAGTGAACATAAACATTTGAATTATATTTTATAAAGCCCATCGTGAATCAGAACCCGGGCTTACTGCCAGAAGACCTGAAGAGTTTAACTAACACAAGATATGTGTCCGACTGTCCGTGATGTCTGAGAGACTGACTCGTGAACTCTCCTGGTTTGGTTCCGCTCCACGTAACCATTAAGCCCACCATCATCTGCTTCCCCCTGAAGTTAAAGTCCAGAAGGCCATTTCTGAAGCGCCATGATGTCACTGATTGCTTTCCCAGAACGTGTTAAAGAGGAGGTGTAGGTTTACGAGAGACCAAAATGCTGTAAGGAGAGCAACACACCTGAAAGCTCCTCCTGAGACCTATTGCTGTGAGAATAGCAACCATCCGTACTGTTTTAGACTATTATTATACTTTGAAGTCAACTATGAAATAACATTTGAAAAACACATGGAATATATGAAAAGCACTGGACACTGATGACTAAAGATGTGTTGGAAGTGAAGTGTGGACTGGATAGAAGTGAATGATGACTAGACTCACTGCTGTAAAATGCTAATAATGGCTCCTGAGTGGCACAACAGAAAAACGTTTGAACTATCAATGCCGTCACAGCCTTGTGTATGCGGATGAGAGCAGATAGCACGTTCGTCCAAGTGGGTTACGCTGACCTGTGATACAGCATGAGTTGAGTATGATGAAGAGAGATTTTTGGGGTGACCTTGGAATGTTCACAAGGTCAAATTCGGTCCATTTCTCCTGTATAAAGTTCTGAAAACTACAGACTTCCCTGAGCTGAATACACATTTCTCTTTTGTATGTACTGTAGTATCTCAACCATGAGTAACGCTCTAGGGAGAAAATTGTGTTTAAATTCCATTCCAATTATGGCCCGAGAGCATCATGAACATTTTGAGAGCGGCTACCTGATTACAAACTGACAGCTTCTTCTTCACGGCATGTAACTATCCAACAACTTGTTTAAAACCTGACATTCACTGCATGAGGAAGTCACACGTAGCGATCAAGGTTTCTGCGTGCTTTCACACCTGTTAATCTGTTTGCTGAGTCTAAATCGGAAGGGAATTCAGACTTTTGGTTCGTTTACTGTTTGGTTTGGTTTCACGCATAGAAAAAAAACAAACCTAAAAGCACAAAGACACAAAGATCAGAAATCAGAAATATGACAACAAACAAAGGTAAATAAAACCTGGTAACACTTTACAATAACAGTATACAAGTAATCATGGACTAAAACCTGAAAGAATACTTCCTTAAATATGAGCTAATGATGAGTTAAAGTAAAGCCTGTACTAATCACAAACTAATGAAGAGCTAATCTTAACTATGATGTGAGTCTGATGAATTCATGCATGAATAATGACCACCTTAAGTACATGTTAGTACGTGTTTGTCATGTACTGTTATTGTAATGTGTTACCTAAAACCCTTGTCAGGTGCACATAATAATAATCACCCAAGCGCAGAGAACACGGAGCCGGCACTTAAACAAACAAATAAACAAACAAATTTAGCACCCATTTTTGGTTGTTGGGCCAAATATCCAGAACATATTACATTTCCGCTAAACTACAGCCCTGTCCTTTCACTCAGTTTGTGCCTTGTGGCTCAGTTTAGCAGCTTGCATCTACAAAAAAATGCTGCACCCCAAAATACACAGCCATTTAGATCACTTTCTGCAGTTGGTGGATTCAGCATTGAATTACTTTCTCATTTACATCTATATTTATGGCATTTTGACAGATGACCTTATCCAGAGCGACTTACATTTCATCTCATTTATACAACTGAGCAATTGAGGGTTACAGGCCTTGCTCAAGGGCCCTGCGGTGGCAGTGCTAGGGCTTGAACTCCTGACCTTCTGATCAGTAACCCCGAGCCTTTAACCAGTGAGCCACCACTGCCCCACTTCTCACGGCAATCAAACCACACCAGAGTACATGACTGGATCAGACACCAGCTAATTCAGATGCTCTTTACCTGGTGGTTTTGGTCCACATTCGAGTGTGATCGATGTGTTCTCACATGCAACAATGAATCGTGCCAAGGGAGAAAACGCTGTGTATGTGAAATACAGTGACTGTGTGTACAGGCGTGTTTGTTAATCTTCCTTATTAAACATGATCTTTCCAGGACTTGCAATATAGGAAGATTTTTAAAAATCTATTTTGGTTTAGTGAAATATTTTCAAAGTTGAGGTGACAAAAGTATCTCTGCATCCATTTATCCATTTTCTGTACCGCTTATCCTACACAGGGTCACGAGGGAGCCTCGGGGCACAAGGCAGGGGGACACCCTGGACAACCCATTGCAGGGCACAATCGCTCACACATTCACACAGTTTGTAAATAACAATCAGCCTACAACACAGGTCATTGGACTGGGGGAGGAAACTGCAGAACTCAGAGGAAACCCCTGAAGCACAGGAAGCACACGCAAACTCCATGCACAGAGGGTGGTGGCGGAATTTGAACCCCCAACCAGGGAGGGGCGAAGCAAACATGCTAACCACTACGGCCCTGTTTACATATAGTGCATTTTCATTAAAAAAAAAAAAAACAAACTTTTGCTACGGTTACGCCTGTCGTCTACACTACTCTGAAGACTTTTGGAAACGCAGAAGACCCCGTTTTAGTTTGAAAACTCCGGGCTCATGTTTCAGTGTAAACAGACCAAAATGAAGACTTTTGAAAAAGAAGGCGTGGCTTCGCCCACATTCACTCCCTGATTGGGTCTTCTGGATTATTGCGTATCCTTCCCTGATTCGTCAAGCCCCTACCATACGACCATTACGCTACCTTGATCGTATACACAACAACACGGAGACTGAACCGCAAGCTTTGCTGGCTTTGTTGTCATTCTTAGCAGCCACTGTGCAGTTAAATTCTGTATGTTATAACACTGCAGCTGCTACAGGCGCTGATTAGAGCAATCGGCAGCAAATCTCATTTCAAGCGCCGTAAGCCTTACATGGAACGTTGGTTTGTTGTGTCTGCCGCCGACTAGCAACCAACTTCATGTTTACATTTGTATGCGCATGCCCACTGTGCATGAATGGTCATGTGACATGCGTTTTCGGTCGTGTAGTGTGGATGGAGATCGTTTCTGAAACGCCACTGTGGACGAGGATCCTTTTCATTTTAAAACGCCATTTTATAACGAAAACGTACTAGTGTAAACAGGGCCTAAGCCACCATGCCCCAACAACAAAGTATGTTATAGTACTTTACACTGAACTCCCCCCCCCACCCCCCAAAAAAAAATAAAAAATAAAAACAAACTAATAAACAAACAAGCATGCAAAAAACAACCCCAAAAACCCCCCAACAATCTTGGCTAAACTACACTGATTTTTCAATGTTTTTCAGCTGCACAAATGGTAAATGTAAAGTCAAATGTAATATGCTGTAAATATAAAAAATAAAAACACAGCCCCTTTACAGTGTTGTAAACATAATATGCATTAATATTTAAAATGCATATAACTTTATTGAAAATCTTGTTCCTGATAGTCTCTCTGATCGTCTCTCTCAAATGATTGTAAGTAACCATTAGAGTCGAAAAAAATTATAAACATAGATTGTGATAGCAAAATAAAAAATGACTCTCTTTTTACAGTGCTTCCTTGCATGTAAACACACACACACACACACACACACACACAATTATATACACACACAGCACATCTTCCTTAATGTAGCATCACTGCAGTTACACTTCTGCTCCACACTCAAGCGCTCTCTCTAGTCTCTCTCTGTCTCACACAACCACCCACCCACCCACACACGCACACACGCACACACACACACACACACACACACACACGCACACACACATGTTCGCCTCTCCTCTGAGCTCTTTAAGTCCACTTTTCAGTCCTCTCCAGAGGCCAGATCTGTGTGAGCTCACTGGAGAGCTCTGCCTCAAGCCATGGTAGAAAGAGAGACAGAGAGAGAGAAAGAGTGTGTGTGTGTGTGTGTGTGTGAACTAAAGGAACGCAGGGAAAGAGGGCGCACTGTGTACATGTTCTGATAGAAAGATTTTGTATTTGCCATCATCACTGACAGATGGACAGATTGATTGGTTGTAATGTAGAAATTCTTCTTACAATTGCTTATCCGCACTATATCCTGCCCCAGCATTTAACTCCCACTTTATCACACTCACCCCCCACCCCCACCCCCTGTGAGTGATCCCCCTAGCCCAGCAGGCTCCATTACATCTGACTGTAAATAATGCATGGCCAGGCTGCGGGAGCATGGCAGGTAAACATGTGTAATCATGTTTTACTCAAATGCAGGGATACTGCAGCAGATAAGTATGTCCAGCGAGTATGTCCACTGGTGTCAGTGTTAGCCCTGACCTCAACAATTACTATTAATGCTGAAATGATTCTATTCTAGAAAGAAAGAAAGAAAGAAAGAATATATATATATATATATATATATATATATATATATATATATATGTACAGAGAGAGAGAGAGAGAGAGACTTATTCTGCTATTATATAAAATTGCTTTTAGGAATGGATTTTGTGGCAAGGGTTTGGCATGTAACAGTGAATGATACTAATTTGAACTTAACTTTATATACATGTTAGCTACATCAAACTCAAAGTTCTACTGAACAAAAGTAAAAAAAAAAAAAACAAAAAAAAAAACCCTGAAAAACTAACTTCTACACCAAAAACAACCATACATTGATTATTATTGATTGCAATTTGTTATCAATCAATTATTCATGAAAAAGGACAGACTACTGGTGTGGGGAAAAAAACTACTTTTTTAAACTGATATGTAAATGAACTAGCTAGACGATTTGCCTGTAACTCTGATACACAAAATATTGTCCTTCATTATCACCATTCGAAAATGAACCAAAGGCCTTCAATAGAGTTGGTCACATATTGATTAGAGGCTACTAAATCATATCATATCGTATCACATCACATTATATGGTAAGGTAGTGTCATCAAATATTGAATTTTGTCTTAAGAATTGAAATATCATATCATACCGTGTAGAAGCCCGATGTTTACACCTCTACTTACACCTTTAGTGTGTCCGATCCACCTGCAGCCATGTTTTTTTTTTTTTTTTTGGTAAATGGGAGGAAACCCACTCAAGGGAAGCCACAGTATGCCAGATCATGTCACACAGACAGTAACTGAAGCTCAGGATCAAACCGTGGACCCTGCAGCTGTGAGACACCAGCACTACTGTACCTGCTCCTTCCATGGAAAAAAAAAAAAAAAGGGAAATAGTATTTTTGGACAAATTTTTTCATTAACACTACACATTACAGTGACCACAAACTTATCCCAAGCCTGCATTTATCCATTATCTGTAATTGTAGAAATCAGAAATCATATCCTCAACCAAAATCAGTATTCAAGTAACTATTACAGTAGGAATTAAAAAAAAAAAATTCAATTATGATAGCAAAGTTAAATGGTATACACACACACACACACACACACACACACACACACACACACATATATATATATATTCTTTACTATGTAACGTCACTGCAGTTATGCTTCTGCTCTCTCTCTCTCTCTCTCTCTCTCTCTCTCTCTCACACACACACACACACACACATTATTCCACAATGAAGCAGTGTTGTGGAAACAGACATCGAGGTGTAAGCAATGTAAGATTTTTTGGTAACGTGCCTGTACGTGTAAGCTTTCACTGAAACATGAGTGTGGAACTATTTATGTGTGGGAACCCTGAACTCTGAAGTAATAAATCTTCATTATTATTATTATTTTTTCCTTTAAACAAAACCTTGCAATCAAATAACTTTCTTTCAGGAAACTTGTCAATTTTTCCAAGAAGTCTCCCTATTAATCTTTTCATTGTATATCCTGCCTTCCACCTGTTGAGTATTATTATGATGAGTATTATTAGCAGTATAAATGAGCTAGCAAGTTTAAGCCTCCCTGTCTTTCTAAGATAAAAAGCCATCAGTATAAGGTTTCATTTTTGAATTTTCATTCTGGATTGCAGTTGTGAGTGTAATGAAGGTATACATAATGGATTCTTTACTGAATCATCATTTTGCCTTAAAAATACCTAAAGGTTAATAGACTAAGCGCAAACTGTCCAAAAAGTAGAAATTACAGTAAAGGACAGATGACAAAATTGTAATTTAGTGGGGTTTTTTTGTTGTTTGTTTGAGCAACGTTTCTGTTTACTGTGTTTGGTCTTCAGAGGAAACACAGCATTAAACCCAGTAGATATATAAAGAGTGGAACCTATCAGTCTTTAAGTGTGTGTGTAATATATAATGTATTGATTAACACTAATGGGGGGCTCATTGTTTAGCACATCTGCAGGGTTGGGGGTTCGAATCCTGCCTGTTCTCCTCGTGCTTTGGGGTTTCCTCTGGGTACTCTGGTTTCCTTCCCCACCCAAAGACATGCGTTGTAGGGTGATTGGCATTTCCAAATTGTCTGTAGTGTGTGAATGTGTGCGCAATAGTGCCCTGCAATGGGATAGACTCCAGGCTCCCAGCGACCCTGTGTAGGATAAACAATATGGAAAGTGGATGGATGGATGATTAACACTAATAGTTTTATTGTTGAGGTATTGACAGATATCAGAATTGTAGCCATCACTGATAATGATTAGTTTGTGTAACTGTTGACTGTTAAATTGCATCTTGTTTTAGGCAACTAGCAACAAATACAAGCTGAATGATATCTGATGGCCAGCCTCATCAGATATAAATGCTCTCCTTTCCTTCACAGATCTAAATAAGTCCACTAAAAAACTAGTACAAAACCCAATGTTACGACAAGATCCTTCAAAACAGCATCTCCGAAGGTCATGGGATATAAGTACAAGTTCACCATTATACAGTATATGCAAAAGCTAGTAACACAACCTGCCATGGATACTCACCCACTCCTCATCAATAACCATTCTCTTTGGAGTAAGGCTCCGAATAATGGGCTCAAATAGAAAGAAGATGAGACAGAAAGACGAGAGTCTGTGTGTGTTTGTGTCTAGATGAATGCGTGTGGCTGAGCACATGAAATGGCAATTAAGCCATGCTGACCCTGTCGCCCCCTCAGGTCACTTACTGTCACAGCGACGAGTTCAAGCGCCGGAGCAAAAGGACAGAGAAATGAGAGAGACAGTGTGTTTGCGTGCAAATATAGATGTGTGTGTGGGGGCAGCTGAGTACAGGCATGATACAATGTGTTTTTCCAGTATTTTCCATACTATGTTTTTCCAGACACAATGTGTTTCCTCCATAACAATCAGTTGTTTGGTGGATATATGATGATGAGAGAAAATGAGAGTTTCATTGTGGAAGAAATGATTTTGCTTTTGCTTTTAAGAACATTTCTACATTTTGAACTAAATTTAAGGGTCAAGCGCACAACCACAGCGTGGTTCCACCTGTGTGTGTAAACACGGGGCCATCACCAGGGAAGCTGAGCATGTCGGGACATACAGGTCTCCTAACGATGCCTCACACCCCTCTTTAAGCTACACAACAAGCATTTAGGATGACAAGCCGCTGACAAACATGTGCTGCCGAGGCTTAATGGGGGTGAAGGCCCGGCCTTAAGTGTGTTTGCTCCAGTCCAAGAGAAAAAAGCAAAGGTTTAAGCTGTAATGCAGTTTGGTCACAAGAAGCCAAGAATGAATAGTGGACGATTGTATTATATTCTACTGAGATGGAATATTATAATGGCATACGCTCCTTAAGGGCTGATTTACTGGCAGGGTTAAATCACAAAGTAGCTTATATAGAATTACTGGAAAGATTTGTAGGTACCTGAGTAAGAGATACATGAATTTTGTTTCAGACTTGCAAAAGAATAAGAAATATGTAGTTGTAGACAGTAGCATGGCTATGAGTCTAAAAGCTCAGTATGAGATCTTTTTAATGGATAGTTACAGAAGGAATAAAACACAATGGCCTTGCAGTTAAAGGAAAATAATCAATGATGGGGTGGTGAGACGTGGTCCGATGAGAAACGCAGTTCCTGTTGCCACCAGGAAGTTGATTATTTTTCCAATAACAGCACATCTAGAAGAATTTTATTCGTTTTATACCACAGCAATTCGCAATAATTAAATGATTTTTTTTTTTTATAAATCAAAGATCGACTGATCATACTTTTTTAAAAAAAATGAGTTTATAGTTAAATTTAATGTTATGGAATGTTGTGGAAAACAAAGTATTATGTTCTTATCACTTACTGTACATTGAAGATAATAAGACAAAAAAAAAAACAACAACCAATATGTCATATTACTGAGAAACCACAAAGCCCTACTTCCTAAAGTATTTCCCCATATTGGAAAGCTCAAATTTACAGCTTTACCTCTTGATTCAAAGTGCTCACACTGGAGACTCCTTCCTAAAAAATGCCTAATAATAATAAGCTCCATAAGAATTCAATAGAGTTGTGGGATATTTAGTTTGGTTTTAAAGCACAATGAGGTTGAACTTCGAGCTTCGTCTATTACAGCAAGTCTGAATGAGACCCTTTATGTCAGTGGTGATGAATTTCATCACCTTTTATTAAGGAACCAACAAACTAAAGCTAATTAACAACAGCTATGTCCTTAAATTCGCATTATATCTAAGTACAGACTAGCTTACAAATTGATAGCTAGCTGTGACGTATATCTATCATATATCCTTCCATCCATCCATTTTCTGTACCACTTATCCTACACAGGGTTGCGGTGGAGCCTGGAGCCTTTCCTAGGGAACTCGGGGCACGAGGGTGCGGACACCCTGGACAGGGGGCCAGCCCATTGCAGGGCACAATCACACATTAACTCACACACTACGGACAATTTAGAAATGCCAATTAGCCTACAACGCAAGTCTTAGGACTGGGGTATGAAACCGGCGTACCAGGGGAAACTTCCAATAGCACGGGGAGAACATGAAAACTCCAAGCACAATGGGGGAGGCAGGATTTGAACCCTTGGAGGTGTGAGGCAATAGTACTAATCACTAAGCCACCATGAACATCATATATCATACATATCATGCAAAAAAAAACAAAAAAAACCCAACAACAACAACAACACATTTTTACGTTTAGAGGTGGTCTCCCCACATCACCTTTTTGGTGCAAGATGGTATGCTTTTTATATAAACTTTCACAAAAGCTTATTGAAATCTTCCACACATTCAATTACTAATTGACATTTAAGATAAGATAAGATAAGATAAGATAAGATAAGATAAAAACTTTACTGATCCCACACTGGGGAAATTCCCTTGTTATAGTAGCTCAATTACAGAAAAAAAAACAGATAAGAAGGAATACACATTAAATATCAGTAGAATTGAAAAAAAATATATATATAAATAGGAATAGAAAAATAAGAATAATAGTAGTAAAAATAATAATAATGGTAATATGTACACTATGAACACCTCAATTTATGTACAGATGAATACAAATATGAATATATACAGATGAGTAACACCTCGTTTATATACAGATAAGTGATAAATGGATTATTGCACAGTTAACAGTAGAGGTTGAGCAACAAATAGTAATAAGTGAATAAATGTTCATATAATATCATTATGTTGTTTTTTGCATTAAAGAGTCTGACTGTAGGGATGAAGGACCTGCAGTAGCGCTCCTTCTTACACTGATGGTGCAGCAGTCTGCTGCTGAAGGAGCTGCTCAGGGACCCCAATGTCTCATACAGGGGTGTGAGAGGAATTGCCCATGATTGACTCCAGCTTAGCAAACATCCTCCTCTCCCCTACTACCTCTATGCTGTCCAGAGGGCAGACCCAGTACAAATATAGCCCTCTTAACCAGGAGCTTTTACCATGCAGCTGCTACCGCTGTTTGTTAATTGGTTGCATTTATTATATACAACCACTCTCATATGGTTTCAATAAATGCATTAAGGGATAATTGATCTATTCCCTGTTCTTGTTGTCATGTAAATTGGAGTTTAGAGCTGTCTGAATTTTACTTACATACTGAACGCTATCTGAGGAAAGAGATGTGCTGAATAAATATTGAGATTGTATTAAGTAAAAGGTCTTGGTTCAAATATCTAAAGAAAAGGCAAAAATTAAGTAAAGAACAGATACTCAACATGATATGTAGTGATATTTAACCTAATTATAGGTATATTACTGGGACCAGTAAATGTCTATTAGTAATTCAACTGTTATAAATGAATTAATAAATGAAACTAATTTCATTCAGCTTGAGTGAAGTTACACTGTACATGAAGGGGATTTGAAGTAAACTATTATGTGTGTGTGCATGCTGAAAATATGTAGATAATTTAAAAAGTGCCTTTACAGGTATGCGAGAAAACATTTATGTTGTCGTTTCTATGTTACGCTACGTAGATAAAGTAAGTATTGAATTCCTCTCAAATTTTTCAAGGGAATGTCAACAAAATGCCACAAATGCCAAAGAATGAGGGATTAATCAATGATCCATGACCCTAATGACCCATAGGGGGTTTTTCAAAGTGACAAAATGCTCCAGAACACGTTGACAGGCTGCCTCGTTACCACATGGCCCTCTGTCACTTATTAAATTATTCCCTCAAATCTGTTGGATGATTTTTTTTATTATTCACACCATACTGAAATATTAAGGCCTTGAAAAGCCTATTGCGCTACTTCAAAAGCCAAGGAAAAGTCCGAAAGGACTTTGCCAAAACACGCCGTTAACTTGAGAGCCTGGAATTCACAGAAAAATCACATTGGAGAATTTGTTTATAAAGCAGCGAGGATAGTTTAATGTAGTTTAAAAACATAATATATTTTGGCCAATACAAGCATCTGAAATGGTAGCGCAATTTCAAGGTAGAAAGGAATACAAAAAATTGGATTTTAACCATATGACATACACAGCTTTGGACATGATCCATGCTCATACAGCATAATTATGAATAAGAGGATAACAAACTCCTAATTAGACAATTACTTATACTGTCAAATAGAAAAAGTACTAAACACACTCAGCACCTTCATCTTTAGTACCTCTAGTACTGGGATAGTACATGTAGTGACACTTTAGCATTATTTAAGGTACATAACTTGATTTTAAGGTCCACTATTCTACTTTTGGTAGTACATTTACTTTGTTGTTGTTGTTGTTGTTGTTGTTGTTAAGTCCACCAAAGAACAAAACTCTACCTGTGCAGTACCTTTTTTTTTTCCATTGACAATGTACCATTAGCATAGTTCACTTCATTTTGACAGAGGTTGCCTGATGTCTTGAAGTGGTGCGTTGACTTAAAATGTCTCACGCCATCACTTCCATATTGACAGTGTTAACTACAGAACATTTAAATGTGACAGGCTCTGAACAAGAGCAAATTAAATTTGTGGCACATTCAAAGAGTCAGTCCTTCAGGGTTGTAAAGCTTTTATTGTGTCTTTCCTCAAGGTAAAAGGGAAAATGAATCTCCATGGCCCCTTTCTCTCTCTCTCTCTCTCTCTCTCTCTCAGGAATTGAATGAATCATCCCCAGTCTTCTTTCAGTGATTATTTTCTCCTCCTGTTCCATTGTCTCCATGTTTCCCACTTAACAGAGGCTCAGACACCCTCCCTTCCCAACCCTTCCCCATCCCACCCCGGCGGCTCTCTCAAACGTAATCCCCAAAGGCCTAATTCAGTTTTAAAACAAGTCCAATGGTCAAATGTGCCAAACAAACAAAATGCCGGAAAAGACACGAGCAACATTAGTACAGGACCCAGAGATTCGCATGCATCATTTATATTTAGAATAGGAGTCAAGAGGTTATATTACTGTATCCCCAACCCAAACTAAAATAAACAGATATTTCATCAAGTCACACTGAAGACCAAATAAGGGTCAAATTTAAAATAATATTATTCCATTTACAAGCCCAGAGAGGATAGTGGCCAATTTTATTGTATACTACTGAGAATACACTAACATGACATAATATCTGGCACAATTCACTCAGGAGGAAATCAATTTTCTAGTATAGATTTATGGCCAGCTTGTCTGTAGAGGGAATAATAATAATATAAAAAGAATATTAATATAATAACCTACAGAACCTTTATTCTTTGTGCTCCTAGACAATATCATGAATACCAGATTAAATCAGGAAAATTCCTATAATAGAGATGGAGAAATCATTTTTAGGATGAATTTTAATTGTGTTTTAGAGCACAGTTATCTCACTGAGAATTTCAATTAATTTCTTGAATTTAAATGACAAATACAGTCTACTAGCTTTACATGCGATCTCTTAGGATATATTTATGCTAAGCCACAATCCATGTGTTTATCAAAAGTCCATGTGTTTTGCAAGCATGTACTTTTATCACTAGGCTTATTCCAGTAACAGGGATGATTAAAGAGAATTATATCACTAAAAGTGTATTTTATTAAACATGTACAGTATGTGCACATTTAATACAGTTTACACAGAATGGCACTAAAAACAAAAAACAACCAGAGAGCAGCAGTTCTTCAGGCCAAAATTCCTGGAAACTGGAAGGCTACGGTAACTTAAATAACTACTCTTGGCGAACAGAAAAGCATCTTAGAATGCACAACCTGTTGAATCTTTAGATGGATGGGCTTCAGCACCAGAGATTCACATTGGGTTTCAATGCCGTGGGCCAAGAACAGGAATCTGAGGCTACAGTGGGCAATGTTCAAACTGTTGTCCAGTTGAAGACTGGGAAAAGACGAGGTGAAGTTTCTTCAATATTCAACAACATGTACAGTACATGACAGAAATGTCAAAGATAGACATGAGCTGAAGTGAGCTTTCCAGCAACCTGTCAAAACATAGCATAACAATCGAAACTATTTCCTTCATCATTACATTTAGAAAGGGTTCCAGGTACTGTAGCGTGTCAACTTTTAAACTAGATTGATTGATCCAAGTCTGTGGAGCTTACTTGCTGACATCACCAACAGTGTTAATACACTCCTCCAAGTCTTTGTGTTAAATGTGTCTTTTTAAATGTGTTGACCCACACACCAGTCAGATCAGCCATCCATGAAGAGTTAAGCCATTTAAAATCCCATTTTCGAGTGCAAGTATGATGTATATGGTTTAGCAATCAAACAGTATAGGTAGCCAGAGCCTTCAAAAAGACTTTCTGAGATCAGAAAACAATGAACGATTACACCGAATAAATAGCCTATAGCATAGCTTTGTATTGACATGGCACCATCTATTCCACTCATTCTGTGAAGGAACATGTACAGGGCATTGAAGGTAGAGGAATCAAAAGCACATTTATGCACCGAATACAACAGGATTTCGAACGTGCAGGAGACACACACTGATACAGATATTGTAACAGGCCAGTGAATTAGCTAAAAGCATTCAAATAAGTGAAAACGGTCAAACATTTATTAATTATGAATAGATCGTACTCTAGAATGAGCAGGATATATAATTAAAACATGATGATATTGATGATATTAACTGTACTGTTCTGATGTGTCATGTAATGGAGGCTGAGATGGAAGCAAGTGCAGGTTAATAGTTTAATCCAAGAAGTACAAGTCCAAAGGACCAGCCAGAAACCAATAAACAAAGACAGGCAGAGGTCAAGCGATCAGGCAAACAGTCCAAACAAGGCAAGGCAAAAAGACGTGGTCGAAAACAAGAACAAAGTCAAAAACCAGAATGATCAAACAAGGTAACTTAGCATATACTTTACAAACAGTGAATGCATTGAAGTCCTTTTAAACTGAGGTTGTGATTATGCTGTGAATTGGATGCAGGTGTACATGATTAGAACGAAGGTGAGTGTTCTGGGAATTGCGGTCCATGGCGGCCATGTTTGTAGGCCGCAGTGCAGGATGCGAAATGTAGTCACTGGTTTGCTGTGATATGACATGATGTTAAAAATTAAAATAGTAACAAAATGCTATGACCAGTTGTATTCAATAACATCCACTCAAAGTTACTGAAGGTTCTTAAAAGCGCATGATTGTTAAACCAACATCCAGCTGATGATATCAAATAATAACACTGGTACAATATTATGGTCTTGTATTAACTTGCGCCACGATATATCGAAAACCACAATCGTAGGTTGTATAGTACCATTCCATCGTGAAAAGTAAGTATTGTAATTGCTCGACTTAGAACCTCATGTAGGTCCTTTATGGCCCTTTTGGAGTGCAGCTTCCTGCTCTGAAACCTACAAGGTGCTTCTTATCATTGAGGCCATGGAAAGAGAGGCCATGGTAAGAATGCAGCAGATTAAAAGGCAAACTGGTGGATCTACGCCAGCATGAAGCTCACAATGGCCCAGTCAAGCATCCACTCAAGTCACTGTTACCATGGCTGTACTGTCAATTAGTGAGAGTTCCATCTCAAGAACCTTGCTCTTGTGCTAAAGGTCACTCATTCTCATGGTGGTGAGGAATATTCCACCTCAGTTGAAATTGAATAGAAGATTAATATATATATATATATATATATATATATATATATATATATATATATATATATATATATATATATATATATATATATTAGACAAGATATGATAAGACAAAAACAAGCAATTTGTAGTTGTTCGAAATGATGTAGTAGGATTCAGATGTCTGATACAAAACGTATACTGTATATAATTTTAAAATGGAGGCAAATCATTTTTAGCTGCTTGAAAACACCTTAACCTATTCACACACCAGTTACTTCACTTTACAGTTGATTCAGTTTTCAAATATTGTCTAAATAAGTTAAAGCTTATGATGCATAGAAATAGGAATGGATGTACACTCTTAAGCAATAGTGTTGGTTAATTAATTTAATGCAAGAGTTATTTCACTAATTTGACTGGACAAGAGACATTCCATGAGTGCTGACATTTAGTACACCAGCATTGGTACATTTTGCTGTTTGTATCACTCCACTTGTCTGTGTTTTACTACATAATATTCCAATTCTTGCAATAGTTCATTACATTGAAACTATTACTACACTTATTACAAGCTGTCAATCTGTCTGTGTGTTGCCTGGCAACATGCAACATTCTCTCAAGCGGTGGCTTCTTTGGGAACTATTTTCATTGATGGAGCAAAAATTCACAAAACATTGTGTCTGAAATGTCAGTCACTTAATATTCATTTCTTCACTGCAAAAAAAAAAAAATACATCCAAGGGTGTAGGTTTGATTTTGACATGGGTGGGGATGTATTTTTGTGCACAGAACTGTTGGTATAATAGGATGGTGTTTTCCACACTTACCTGTAGCCTGCATGAATCAGCGATGATGCACATCTATTTGACGTAGCTTTGGCACCTTGTACAACTGGATGTAGCTACAGCCTCTCACACGTTAGCATGAAAAGGCAAAGCCAAATTCTATTAGCGACATGGGTTAGGGAGGCGGGACTCGTAGTAGAGAATGAGATATGTTAACCATTTGTGTACCACAAATTGTACTACTTGCCCAGGACGCTCTTGTAAAAGAGATTCTTAATCTCAATGAACCTTTTCCTGGTTAAATAAAGGTTGAATAAAAAAAACACCCATGGACAACCGTGGTTATATATTTTAATTGTTTGATCAAAATTATTGGTAGAGACAGTTCAGCAGTTGCTTGATATTTGTAGGGACACGTCCCTAGTGTCCCTACTAAATTCTACACACTCTTAGCAAGTGGAAATACCTTGAATATAGTCGCAATTATCTAGTATTTCTTATTATAATATAAAATAAGACAGTGGTAGTTCAGTAGTTAAGACAGTGGACTCCTGGGCTCCTGATTGGAAGGTTGGGAGTTTAATTCCCAGCACTACCTACCTGCCACTGCTGGGCCCTTGAGCAAGGCCCTTAACCTTCAACTGCTCAGTTGTATAAAATGAGATAAAAATGTAAGTCGCTCTGGATAAGGGCGTCTACCAAATGCTGTAAATGTAAGATTATTAAACCTAGTTCATCCCATTTGTACTCATTTCACACATGAAATATTCTTGTTCTATTGGCAGATCATTTTGCTCATTTTAACCATTTATTTCTAGAAAGAAGCAAAATTATCTCTCAATAAAATAAGAAAACTATAAGCTTGAAACGAGTCATAATCAGTCCCTCCAGGATCTAGCGATTGTGCGATCTCAGAAATAAACGCAAAATCAAGCAAACTCCACTATATTCCCAGGAGCCTGCGATCTTCCTCTTCAATTCACGTGCATTGAACATGAGTACAGCTAAAAGGTCTCGTTTACCAACAAACATCACTGTGCAAAACAATTTTGTCCAATAGCAATTACACCAATTCAAAATTACCAAATTATATTTGGTTTATTGCAATCTTATAAAAAGACATTCTAGATGAATTTGACTATATCCAAGATAGTTTCACTTGCTAAGATGACTTTTTTTTAATGCAGTGTTGTTTATAGAACTGTTATATATTGCAATTGTGCTGTTGTAGTGAATATCAGCATGGCCAGACAACACTCATGCTCATACGATAATGCGTAAGTATACCAAAAACGCGGCTCAATTCTCGATTCTGACCAGTTTGACTGGTGCTGATTATTATTATTTATTTTTTATAACAGCAGCTCCGGCTGTAGTTCTGGCTGCAAGGATTATCGTCCAAATATGTTATCATTTATGTAATAATATGGTGGAAGCACCAATAAACGGATTTAAAATTCATTATTAATATAGTAAAGTTTTCATTCAGGAAACATTTATTTAACTGTCCAGTCTGTTGCTTTGTAACAGTCAGAGGTAAAAGGAACAGTCAGAGTTCCTTTAAATCTTCCAACAGAGAGTCTTCAGGACTGAGGGCTTTGAAATTTAGATGTGGTGTAAGAGGAATAAAACTTTGTGCTGTTATTTGTGCTGTTATTGAAATTTCAGGTAGCGCCATTTCACCCTACCCCGTCGATGATTATTTTCCTATAACATCACGCCTTGCTGGGTTTAATTCTTTCTTTCTAATATTAATGCCATTATTATAGACCTCTCTGTTTTCCATGCTATTCTATTCCAGTGATAACAAGCTTTTAAAAAATGTATATTTAATTGCACATTTGTATACAAGAAGCTGTAGTTGTATTCGAGAAATAGAATTTGTTTAAAACCCAATGTTAATAGTAGGCTTGAAAGTAGGCCGCCCTCGCTATTTACACCATTTCAGCAATTGTGATGATGTGATTTGTGTTGAAGTGCTTTGTGATGGCTTTATTAGTATGAGTGTATGTGCACATGTGATTTATAGTCTCAGACTGTGTTCTTTCCTCAGTTATGTTTTATTTTTCAGCCAAAATTCCTGAAGGCTTCTTTACACAAGCAATAATAAGAAAACACCATACCCCAAACTGAGTACTAAATGTGCATATTTATTACTCCCTGCTGTCTCTCTTTCACTGCAAACTCCTCACAATATGTGGCATGTTGTTCAGCGCTTATCTTTTGTTGCGCCATGAGGCGATGCCCCCAGAAGTCAAAGTCGATTTAGTCCTTCTCCCAGACAGATACAATCTTGACTAGCCCATTCAGACGGAGCAGCATGGGCCACTCTATTATAACGCCTTAATGTGCCCTCTGGCAACATCATCACTGCCGAATCAGAAAGGCAATCGTCAGAATTGAATGAAGAGATGGGCTTTTATGCTTTCTTACTCAAACATAATTCTCTTCTCTTGCCATTTTTGCCACTGTCACTTGTCCATCTGCCCTGTCCTTTTTCTCTTTTCTCTCCCTTTCACACTCACTCACACTATAACAATAACTATTTATTTCTTTACCTGCTCCAATACACAGTATTCAATTTCCACCTATCCTTTAGGTATGTCTTTCTTGTCTTGTTCCATTGCTCCCCCCCCATTCCCCCAAACATCAAGGTCAAACAGGACAAACAATGCCACTGGTGTCAGCCCGAATTGCAAATACCATTGGCGACCATCACCTTGGTCTCCTAGGCAACGGACTAACCATTAATTTTCAATTAAAGCAGACAAAAGAGATGACAGCTCAGGCTCTTTGGAAGATGTCAAGAATCTGTATTAATATACGACAAGTGAGCATAATTGTGTCCTCCCCCCTACATCAGTAAAATGTGAATGCCGTGGATAATTTGAAGGGCTCGCTGCCATTCGGTGCATTTCTTTAAACGATCCAGGGTATGATGTATCCATGCAAAATAACAGTCATGATTATTTCTTCTCAGAACTATATATATATATATATATATATATATATATATATATATATATATATATATATATATATATATATAAAATTTTTCATCCAATAGTATTCTATATCTATCTATCTATCTATCTATCTATCTATCTATCTATACACACATGGAAACTGGAATGCTATGAATAGCATCCATCTGTGGATGGATGTTGAGATGAGGTGACAGCTGAGGTAGGTGGATAGATTGGAAGTCGTGGTTTCAGATCTGTTGTGAAGATGGCACGTGATAATCAGGTAACACAGGTAAGTATAGTCAATGCAATCATGACACATAATGAAATAAGATATTTTAGATATGAAAATTGTTTAATGTTATAGACAATTGACCTTATGTAATAGTCGTGTACGAGTCCCTCAGTCGTCCACACTGTGAAAAGATGGATCTCAGAATCATATAGCTGCTGTTGGAAATGTGTCAAATATGCTGGAAAACAAAAGAATGTGCAGGACTTGGAGGATTTATGTAAATTTAATTATTATTCTGTCTTGTGGACTATGTAAACATCTGCTATATGAAATAGCTTATTCAACGCAGTACTAAATTTAAAAAATGCTATTTTTTATGATTAAACTTATGACCCCCAACTGTAGCTCACTAGCTGACTCCAAATGTCTTGATGAGTACACATTAGACAGATAGCCCAAATACCAGTGTTAGTGTATAAAATGGCTCTATAAACATGTTACATTTGAAGAAAAATAATCTGGGCAGCACGGTGTTGCAGCAGGTAGCATTGGTGCTTATTGCTTGATCCTGAGCTTGACTTACTCCCAGTGTGGCCTTTTGCATGTTCTCCAGATGTTCTTTTTCTCTGGGTTCTCCAGTTTCCTCCCACCTCCCTAATACATGCTGGTAGGTAGGTTAAGGACTCCAAATGGCCCCTACACTCTGAGAAAGAAAAACAAACAAACAAACAAACCAACTGTACTTTTCCTTGTTGTGAAGATATGGTGGTACCATCACAGGTACATCTGTTGTACCTTTAATATGAATCTTTATACTTTTAATAGAATTTAAGGTGTATAATTGGACCTTAAGCACTACTTACAGTATGCATCTTTAAAGTTTTACTCCAATTAAAGCTACACCACATGCACCAGGTAAAATAAACAGTGCATACAAAATATGTATCCTTGATGGTAGCATTCCAGCAACAGGAAAAAGTGCAGCTTGGTACCTTTATTTCTGACAATGTAGGTGTGAATGAGTGTGAAAATGTGTATATGCATATCCCGTCCCAGCTGTACCTCACATCCAGTGGTGTCCGTGGAGAGGCTCTGGATCCACCACAGCCACAAGATGACGAATTATTATATTTTGCTTCTTTGAGAGCATTATCTATCTTACAGTTTTACAATTTCTTACCATTTCTCTTACAGACTAAAGAATATGAGGCTATGAGGATGCAATCCAACTTCCTTGGACACACTGTATAAGTCTTCACATTCATAGAGCAGAAGGACATTTCATAACATTATTCATGTAGAGCCCTATGAAAGTAAAGCACCTTTTTTTTGATGTCACTGCCAGGGATATACTCTTAGGGAGAAAATGATTCTTAGGGCTTTCAGGTTCATAAAGAGATTCTACTGTACTTGAAGCCCCTTTTCATGGGGAAACGACACTACAGTGGTAGGTATGTACACAGAAACTTCAGCACTTATTGAATCTAGATTCAACATTTTTTTTAAAATTGTGTAGCACTGTGGAGGAAGCAGTACTGCTGTAAAAGTGTTTAACTGCAGATAACAAAACATAGACATGGCCAAAGAAATACATGCATGGGTCATACTACTAAAGTTAATGCAGGTTTTAGAGCAGATCTGCTCAGGTTATTGTCTAAGAATAGCGAGACCCATAGGATAATGGGAAAATTAATTATGAAATTTGCTGGAAGGTACTCAGCCACGGTGATCTATATAAATCAGTACTGTAACTTCGTGATAATCCCAAGAACAGATTTGCCATCAAAAGCAGAAAATCCACAACTTAAGTAGCTCTGAAATTCTTAATACAAAAAAAAGCCTTTGAAATATATCTTGGAATATTCCTTGGTAATATTGTACTTAATGCAGTCATGCCAATAATGTAATAAAGCTGAAACAGAACGTTATGGAGTCAAACTTCTCCCTTTGCTCCAACTCCCTAAACTCACAATGCTCTACTAAATCAAACAGTCTTTAAACTAGGCCTGTAAAAGATGCCTCCCTCTGTATTGCCACATTAGTGCTTTTAATTAAGGTAATTACTTTCAAAGAACTCGTAATAGGATTCTTTTTTCCCCACCGTTGCCTGCTACGGTAAATACACTTTAATATGCATCCACCAAACCACACATGACCCACTTTCCTCAGCCATGTGTGGGACGCATGGCTGTGAGTTTGCTGTCCTATAGTGACCACCTATTCAAATGAAGGACAGGAATTTCATTCTGATTCTGATAGGAGGGTAAAATGGATGCACATGAGAATGTCTGAATAATTAATAATAATAAAAAAAAGGCTAAATGAACAGAGGTTTGATAATGGGAGTCTAGACCGAAACCCTTCAGATCACTTAATAATTAATCACCTATTAGTTCTTCTGCTGCTGTCTAATTCCTTTTTATATAAAAATGTGGTAAATTCATATAATTAACTTTTCCTGTAATGTACTTTTTCAATTAGTCTATTAGTATTAGTCTTAGTATGAGTCTAGCAAGCCTTAGAAACCGAGAGGATAGGTGGAGCCTTCACTGTGTTCACCATAACTTGTGAAATAGAACACAGCCTCCTTAAGCACTTTCTCTGGCCTATAACTATAAGCTTCACACTTTCAGCCATGTAAAATTTCTCTATCCCGCCCCCCCCCCCCCCCACTGTCAGTAGGGACTCCAGCTATCCCCTGATTTGCATGCAAGGCTCAACGCTTGTCGAAAGTGCCGGCAGGCCACAAAGGCACCTTGGCAGATAATGAGTGGCGTATTCCAGGTATGGCCCTGGAGTATCGGCCCTCATCAGGGGAATTTTCAATTAAGGCGATGCAGATTAATAAAGAGTAATTGTGCAGCTCAATCTGCACAGAGAGAGAGAGAGAGAGAGAGAGAGAGAGAGAGGAGGAGGACCACAGTGTTTGGTGACCCCACCACACAAAATGACAAAATCACTGTTCTAATAAACCACCTACAGTAGGGAAGTGTAGATACAGTATATCCATGCACACATATACATACATATACAGACATATGATCAATTCTGGAGCAATATATATTTAGTGGTACTAACAAAAACTGTCTTGATTTCATCAGTTACTATTTTACAATTCAGTGAATCCATGATTACTATCACGTCATGCCCAAATGATATTAAAGCAGGTTATGCTGTTTAAAATAGAAGCTTGAGCACTAAACTAAACCGCATGCCAGAAGTGTATATTTCAGTGGCAGCCTGTTTGTGTACATGTGAAAGCTCATGTAGGCAGTTGATGTGAATTGTGTAAATGTAGGCTTATATTATTTATACATACACTCACTAGTCATTTTATTAGGAACACCCATACACCTGCTTGACGCAATTATCCAATCAGCCAATCATGTGGCAGCAGCGCAATGCATAACATCATGCAGACACAGGCAAGAACATTAGGTAAGGTTCATATCAAACATCAGAATAGAGAAAAAATATGATCTATGACCATGGCATGGTTGTTGGTGCGAGACGGGCTGGTTTGAGTATTTTAAAAAATGCTGTTCAGTCTCTATGGTTTACACAGAATGGTGCAAAAACAAACACAAAACATCCAGTGAGTGGTGGTTCTGAATATGGAAATGCCTTGTTGTTGAGAGCGGTCAGAGGAGAGTTGACAGTAAGTCAAATACCCACTCTGTACAACCGTGGTGAGCAGAAAAGCATCTAACACACAGCATGTCTAATCTTGAGGTGAATGGGGTACAACTGTGACAGACCACATCAAGGTTCACTCATGTCATCCAGGAACTGGAATCTGACCATTGCACCCATATGAACTTTACCACTATCCACTATTCATATCCATATGCACTGCTTTACTTACTTCTATTCATTTTTCTTTATTCTTTTTATTTCTCATATTCACTTTATACAATACTATATGTACCTACTCATGTAATTAATGTTTACAGTGTTTACACTGTTGACAATGTTTGCACTGCACTGCCACTTTAGTTCCACTCAAGTCTACTGCTTATATCTACAAATGGTTACAACCCACTACACTACCACATTGCACATGTGTTTGCTGGACATCCCATTCCAAAACCATGGAAAAACCATTTTAGAATGTGGCTGTGGGGATTTGTGCCCACTCAGCCCCAAGAGCCTTTGTGAGATCGGGCACCGATGTCGGACGAGAAGGTCAGGTCTATGTTCCAATTTATCCTAAAGTTGTTCAGTGGGGTTGAGGTCAGGGCTCTTTGCAGGCCACTCGAGTTCTTCCACTTCAGCTTTGACACACCATGGACCTTGCTTTGTGCACAGAGATGTTGTCATGCAGGAACAGTTTTGGGCCTTTTAGTTCCTGTAAACCTGTGAAAGGATCTCTTAAATCACCATACAACATACAAAGACATTATAGACAACTGTATGATTCCAAATTTGTAGCAACACTTTGGTCAGGCGTCCACATACAGTACTTTCAGCCATAGAGTTTAACTGTGCAATTGGAAGATCACATGGACAAAAATGGTCAAACAAGAAACACAAAGCTCTGACAAATGCGGAGCATACAGTACATGCGAAGCCTACTTTGTACTCGATATAAGAAGAAAGGAGCAGGAGGGCCATCTGCAGCAACAACGAGGCAGCAGAAAGAGCCTCCAGGTGACAAAAAAAAAAAAAAAAAAACAGATCTGCAGGAGATTTATGAAACAAGACAAGCTGAAGCCTGATCAACTTTACATGGGTCATCTGGGCAAGGGTTTCTGGGGAATAACCTTAAACAAGAAGGACCCCATGTTACATTACTGATGATGTGGTTTGCATTAGAGGATCTTTTATTACAGCAAATGTCTATCTAACCGTCCATCTAACAGACAGCTGTTTTTATCTGAAATCATATCTCCAGTAATCAGTGTGCTACAACCTGTTCCATTGTTTGGGATAAATGGTGAAGCATAAACAGTTGAAGATAGATATCAGTCAGTGAGTGATGGCCATGAATCATATAGTCTGGATTTGGAAATACAATGCAGTATTGTTTGCAAAGGGTTGGGATTAGTACTTACAGTTTTATAGTGCGGTTTGCAGGGACATGACAAGAGTAATTAGTAACTGAGGACGCTTTGTTCGACACAGATATGCACTGTGGGTGGGTGTGTGCACACAAATGACGTGCAAATGCAAGTCCTGGCTTGACTAAGGCATTTTAAAACAAACCATTTCATTAGCTTCTGTCGCTCTCTTTGCAGATGTTCAGGCATTAAGTGAGGGGGAAGAAAGTGAAGGCTGGGTTTTTTGCAATGAAATCATAATTATTGAGTAAAACAAATATCACTACATTACATCAGACACAATGATTGCACATACAACACACACACACACACACGCACACACACACACACACACACACACACACACACACACACACCATTAAGTATGCAACCTGGAACTGAAGTCATCAATTTGGTCATGAGAAATGAAGTAAGATCATTATCTTCAACAGCTGGATTTTCGCTTCCAAAATCAATCATTTCCATTACACACTGAGTCACTGAAGTAACAGTGTTAAGAAGAAACCTAGAAGCTCCACCTAAAGCTCGGTTTTTGTGAGGCTTGAGCTAGATGATAGACAAATTCAGGACTCTTTCTTTGGTCACAGTTCACAGTCTGCCCGCACATAATTTGGGTTTTGAGGTGGAGATGATGGAATATTTTCATATCAAGTTGGTATTAATGCAGACATCTTTTTCTTCTTCTTCAGATAATGCAGAGAACTCATATGCTGTTCCTCCAAATCTCCAAAAAATAGGACTGATACACCCTACCATCCCAGTCATCTACTTACACACTTACCCAAAGTGAGAATTATGGGCAAAAGGTGCTCGTCGTTGGAAACCAGAGAAAATGGAACGAAGAGAAAGATGAAATAGTGCGAAAAATAAATATTGAAGGAAGAAGGAGAACGGATGGAGGAGGAGGCGGAGGAGGAGGAGGAGGGCGTTCCATCAATCTGCATCCACGCCGAGCTCTCAATTACAAATTCCTGAGCATCCTCCATCATTGTTAGTGTTTAATTAATTTGTAATACTAAAACAAATTACCTTTGCATGGAGGAAAATTACACCTAAATGTAGCATGGCATTTGGCATTCAGTGATTAAATATTCCCATAAGCATCAGGGGCTGTTTGATAAAGCAAAAGGCTTGATGATGAACTTGTGTAACAATATTAAGTTTGCATGAACAACTGCCTAATTTTCTTGTGTAAATGTTTGTTGAAAATGAATAAGCAAGACCGAACGTGACACATGAAGTACATCAATAAATACTCCGGAGAGATGGCGAGGGAACACGTGAGAGGTATGAAAACAGAAAAAAAAAGAAAGACCAATTCTCTTTCTAATACTAATCTCTTGCCACAGCTCTGCCATGCCTGTCTCGGGCATACCGAGGTTTTGGCTGACGTCTCAATCGTCTCTGGTGAAGTTTCATACATGACTGCATGTCTCATTGCCTGTCATAGCTGATTTTGTGAACCCGCTGTTGACTTAACCGCTGCTGATTGATACTATCATGGAAAATAGTAAGGGGAAAAGGCGCTTATGAAAAGCACACAATAGTAGGAACAATCGTCTTGCTTTCCGCAGAGATCACTTACCATGGCGGAGAATAAATAAATCAGGAAAATATCTCCGAGCCAAATAAAGGGCTCTGCTAGGACAGATAAAAGAGGAGGACGGATATAGCCAGGTGCTTTTGTTCCGGTTTGAGCAGTGAAGGTAGATTATAATAATAAGTTAGTTGGACTTGAATGCCTTTGTGCCTCCACTTAGTGACTTAGTGGAAGAAAAGAGATCTGACTTTCTACATAAGACACCAACTGTAACATTGTACAATGAAGCACTTTGTTTTACTAATGGAGCTGAGAGAACATATCAACAGGTCTTTAAAGAAGAGGACTAAGCTTAGGTATTGGAAAAAGGATTTAATGCAAAGTGCTTTCAACTTTCATCTATCCAGCCATTTTCATACCGCTTATCCTACACAGGGTCACGGGGGAACCTGGAGCCTATCTCAGGGAACTCAGGGCACATTGTGGGGACACCCTAGATGGGATGCCAACCCATCTCAATTCACAATCGCACACATATTCATACAACTATTCACGCACTATGGAGAATTTGGAAATGAAAATCAGCCTACAACGCATGTCTTTGGACTGGGGGAGGAAATCGGAGTACCCGAAGGAAACCTACGAAACATGGGGAGAAAATTCAAGCTCCATGCACACAGGGCGGAGGTGGGATTCGTACCCCCAACCCCGGAGATGCGAGGCAAACGTGCCGTTTATTCATTGTAACTCTTAAAAATGTTACTTTTTAAAAGATTTTTAGACACGGAAGCAAAGAAAACATGCATTTAAGCATTCAAAATATGTTAACCCATCTCAGGCAACAATCTCAGGTTTCTTTGCTGAAACGGGCTGAATTTTGCTCTTAAATGAGTAACAGGGTGGAATGTAACAAGGGTGAGTTGTTGTTTTTTCCCCCGCATAGAATTAGCAAATACACAAAATGTGGCTAACTAGCATCCATGCTAATGTCATGAGGACAGGATATTCGAATGATTTATAATCATAACCAGGTTATATATTCAAAGTGAAACTTGTACATTAATTAATAAGAAAATAAAGGGAAAAAGAGGATACAACTGTTTTTTTCTTCTTCCCCTGAACTTCAGGAAATTCATAAACCATAATGGATGACGTATGGGAAAAGATGTTTCAATCATAAGATGTTACATGAATTCACACATTAATACACAGGAAAGAATATTTCCATGATTGAAGTATTTGAATGATTATATATTCCAAGGTAACGTGTAGCTATAGTGCAGAAATACTGTTTACTAATTACATTGGACAGTTTTTATTAATGTTTTAACTTTTAATATTCTTGTGAAGCACACTTTATGTTTAAAATGTCTTTTACCTTTACTTTATATGCATATGTAGAATTATAATATGAGCGGAACAAAAATTACACCCAGCATCTCTTAACATTGTGTATATGGTATATGGTCCTCACCGTCCATCTATGTTTACCTCCATTGTGGTACTGATAGCAACCTACACCAGTGATATCTGAAAGGCATCAACAAGCATCATAAGCTTGATGTTTTCCAGCAGAGGCGCCTACGCCAAATCCTTAAGATCCGATATTATGATCATATCACCAAGAAAGAGGTGCTATGAAGGAGTGGCATGTACAAGCTCCACATCATCATTCCCCATAGGAGACTCTGACTGGCTGGCCACATCCTCCAAATGGAGAACCATCGGATCCCCAAGACCGCAATGACATGGGTACCATCAGGCACTAAACGTCAATGAGGACGCCCCAAAAACATGTGGAGAAGAATGTTCATCCAAGACATGCAGGCATTGAACATCACATGGGACGACACTGAAACCCTGGCCGGAGACCGGAACCATTAGTGAGAACTTGGGACTACGGTTGCTACTATGGACCTGGGACTGCAATCACCACATGCAGTTTTGTACTCGTTTCTCCTTTGAACAGTGGACTAGTTCAACAAACAGACTTCATATAAAAACCATGATGAACTTTTCTTTACTTTCACACTATCTGTTGTTACCCAGATGAGGATGGGTTTCCTTCTGAGTCTGGTTCCTCTCAAGGTTTCTTCCTCATAACTTCTTAGGGAATTTTTCCTCGCCACCGTCACCACTGGCTTGATCAATTGTCATAAATTCACACTCTTAAAATCTGTATCCTGTGTTTATATATTTCTGTAAAGCTGCTTTGAGACAATGACCTTTGTAAAAAGCGCTATACAAATAAATAAAATTGAAATTGAAATTGAAACTTACAGCCCAACTTGCTTCCTGGCATGGGAGGATCTTAGTCTAAGTATATGGTATATGTATTAACATAGTATATATAGTATACATATAATAACTATTACATCACTTACATGCTGTCCATGAGAATGGACATCAGATTGGTAAAACTAATGCTTCTAAAAACGTCTGTTTTCAGCTTCTTTCAATCTAGACCATCATAGACAATCATCATGATATTAACAAAAATGGCCAAAAAGTTCTTATCAGAAAGTAAATCAGCTGTCCAAAAATAACGGTAAAGAAATAGAGCTAATCAATCCATGGAAGGCAAAGCAAAGAAAGCAACATGCTGTGACTCAAGCTCATTTGCTCAGAACCTGCTTGGAAATTGGAGTTCAAAAGACTTTTGCCAAACAGAAAAGCTCCCTGACAGCCAGTAGTGCAGAGTTTATTTTCTCCAGCAGGAAGGCATTACGAGTGGGAGCCCTTCACTGAAACGGGAGCATCCGTGTCAATTATTTCCCCCTGATCCCGGCGCGCTATTTACAAGCTTGCTTGAAAGCTACAGCAGGCGTAATGGGATCGCTTCACACAGCTGATGATAAGCCATACTTTCAGTGTCACCTCAAATTGAGGCACAACACGGTTGCTGCGGAAGAAGATTAAGGGCAAGGGGGAGAGGGGAAAAAAAAAATCTTTCCCAACAGGGAATTTGAATATGAAACAAAAAATGGGCTCCCATTGGCAGGAGCTGACAGGTATTAAAAGCCCCATGGCAGGCATTGTTACAGTGTCGAGAGGAACACAGAAAATAAGGGGGTTATAGCCTAATAAACAGCGGCACAAATACAACAGGCCGCTTTGTGGGGAGGAAGAAAACAGCGATGGGGAGGGGGGGAAACGAGAGGAGAGATATGTAGAGACTGTCAACACTGTCAAGGAAAATGGCCCTCAAATTAAGCGGCGCGCACGCAGCAGTGCAGGGGAAGCGGGAAATTGCCTTTTATCACCTCGCCAAACAATGGGCAGGCTGACAGCGCTTAGCCTGATAACTTAGCATCCTTTTATTTACATTCTTAGGCTTCCCCCATCATCTGACTCTCTCTCTCTCTCTCCATATCTGCCTTTCTCTTCATGCCGTTGACTTCTCCCCATCCTCAATTTCCATTCGCTTTCAAGTGTTTAATATCATGCAAAATGTCTCTTCTCCCAGCAACTAATGCCCTCCTCCAAAGCTGCACTACAAAGCCGCTTGTTATCTGCTGTCCTGTTTATTATTTTCATTATCATCATCCCTTTCCTTCAGTACCGTTTAACTGGAGAGAGAAATACAGAGGCGAGGCGAATAGAGAAACACTCTTCCTCCCACTGGATTTGTTAAATAAACTGCCCATTTAAAGCACTGAGAAGAAATGAGATTATTTACAAACACTATTACAAGCAACGCTTTTATCATTTCATGCACTCTGCTTATTCGCAAATCCTCTGAGCCTTCTAGGAGAATTCAAAAAGAGACAGTCAAATATCAACCAAAACAGAATGTCACTTTATTATGACCGCTTCATTACATGTCACTCTTACAGAAAATAATCACAACAACCTGGACAGAAGCTTATATGTCATGCTCTTCAATATGTTACTCGCTACCATTTACATTTATGCATAGGAAGGAGACTTTATCCAAAACTACTTACAGTGAAAGCAAATATAATCGAAAAGAATGCAATAGGAGAAATATAAACCCTACTGCATTTTTTTTTTCTGAGGTATGTAGAATCCTAGAACAGAAGGTTTCCTTTTTTGGAGGGGGTTTCCAAGTAGACCTTTTAGGATTTGAAAAAGCTTTAACTTTCCAAGGAACCAAGAAATTCCAAGGAATTAAACAGCTGGGTCTTGGTCAATGACTACAGTAGTTCTCAAAGTAGCATGTTTACCCAACACCTCTGGGTTTATGAGTTCGAATCCCATCTCCACCTTGTGTATGTGGAGTTCTCTGCATGTTCTCCCAGTGCTTTGGGGGTTTATTCTAGGTACTCCAGTTTCCTCCCCCAGTCCAAAGACATGTGCTGTAGTCTGTTTAGCATTTCCAGATTGCTTGTAGTGTGTGAATGTGTGTACGACTGTGCCTTGTGTTGGTTGGCACCCCATCCTGGGTGTTCCCCGCCTTGTGCCCCCAAGTTCTCTGAGATAGGCTCCAGGCTCCCCATGACCCTGTGTAGGATAAGCGGTATAGAAAATGGATGGGATGGATATCATACTCTATGCTCCACAATGTTACACTGTTACAGCATTTACAGTTGCTGTGTGTTGTGTCTCTACTCTCTACTCTCTCTAAACAAGAATCATTTTAGGCTCCTTAAACCACATGGGTTTTACAAAATGGTATAAACCTTTACGGTATGACATGATAATTCCAAGTGCTGCTGCCTCACAGCTCCAGGGTCCCTGGTTCAATCCTGAACTTGGGTTACTCTCTGTCCATATGGGTTTCCTCCAGTTTCCTCCCTTGGTGTGAACGTGTGTGTGCATGGTGCCCTAACATGGACTGGCATGCCATCTGGTCTGTTCCTATCTATTCCTGCGATTGGCTCTGGTATCTAATGCAAACCTGACCAGGATAAAGTCCTTACGGAAGATGAATGAACGATTCTTCAAATCATGGTGATGAGCCAAAATGGGTTCTTCTGTGGCATCACTGTGTAACCTTTATATTTGCAGCCTCTACGTTCCTGCAGAAGGCTCCGTCAGATCCTTGTTACGGGTTCTAGATTTAACCTAGAGTGAAACGCATAGCTCATAGCCTTAACCTAAACTATTACCCTGATGTCATCCATAAACAGAAGTAGATACGTTTTTTTAACTGTTACATTACGTGGAATGTTTAGAGGTAAGATGACATACTACATACACTACATAAAAAAGTACTTTTTTTTTTTAAACTAAACTGTTTTGCCTTTGAGGCAATGTACAGAATCAGTTTAATTTTCTGCTCTATGCATAGCTATAGGCAAGGACTACCTAAAGTCAAAGCAAATACAACTTGTCCCAGTGTGTGTTGGAATTAAGATGAATGCTGCACTAAGGGCACAAAATCTGCTGCTGGAGTCTTTTCTTCAGAAAAGTTCGATTGCAATAATAAGAGATATCCTCTGAGATTGCATTAAGGCATGGAAACTTGTCAATCTTTATTGGCCAGGTAGATGCGAAAGGCTTAGACAGACAAAGAGGCAATCTAATCTATTACACCATGTGCTGAAAATAGACTTTTCCATGAGTGTGACTGCGAATTGGCGAGTCCTCTGAGCATAAGGATGCCATGACTGTAATTAATATTCGAGTTTAGGTGGTCTCTCTCATTTGTTTGAATAATGGCTGTTTCAGAAACAGGTCATTTAGCTTCCAATGTTAGAAAGTTTGCAAAGTCTCTTGGTGGCCAATTCCGTCTTGTTGCCGTCTCTCATTCTGAAAACGGAGCTCAGAACAGAGGAAGCCAGGGCGAGCGAATTTGCCATCTTCCTGCCATCTATTGACTCACTCTGTCACTCGATCTAAACATAAATAAAGTTGACATTTTGACTCTTAATTGTCACGCTATTAGAATGCACAGCCCTCAGTTGGACGGTATATACGAACTTCCACGACATACACACGCTCCTGGGACTAAACATCGCGCTCAGTGGCAAGACAAACCCACTCCTCAAGCTTTTTTTGTCCATTCTTTATTCCCCCACCCTTCATTGGGGAGTCAATTATAATCATCTTCATTTGTGGAGAACGGGGGAGGCAATCCCCAGCTGACTGCACACTCACTCACACCTAATGAGCACATGTTAAATGGCTCCTGTGGTTTCTCTGTGGCTACATGTGTATGCAAATGCGCTATTCATCCACACTTTGCGTTTGTGACCCGTAGCCGTTGGATTTGATTAGCGCCCCTGTTTAATATTTATACCCCACCCTGTAAACTGGCAGCCACCCCATTTTCTCTTCAAACCCACGAATGGCCCATTGAGATGTTCTGTTTTGACAATATGCTATCCTCACGGATCCAACAAATTGTTTTGATGGTCCGAGTCTCTTTAGTGCCACTCTTAAAGGAGAACAGGGTTTGAACATGGAGAGGACGATGCTGTCTCCTGGGCCTATTCTTGACATCGTTCAGGGAATTGTGCATGTGTTTGCTGGGAAAGGAAGGATGGGGGTGCAAATTTGATGGGTAGCTGACAGCTAGCCATGACCTTCTTACAGAAGCCAGGGTGTTTGTACACACTCAAGCAAGCTGAGCTTTCTCAGGCTGACACATACAATAACAAAATGCACTCACTTTTTTCATTCAGCAGGATTAGCCTGGATTTAAGGTAGCTTTTTATTTTTCCGCGTTCGCACGCGTTTTGGACGCTGTTTGTGAAGCTGAATTTGTTAAACAGATGTTCTGCCCCGGTTCTTTGCTCTTCAGAGCTTCTGGAGTTCAAAGGGCATGTGAGATGTGTAAGTCTCTGTGTAAGGAATGATGTGGGTTTGTGCAATTTACTGACCCTGTTAGCCTCCTTAAAGTACTAGTGGTAAATTAAAATTGAAATCGAACTTAATCGTGTACTACAGATGTGCCAGAGAGTACAAATATTAGACAATTATAGAATATAAAAATCTGGCAAAAAAAATTAAATATATCATTAACACTTCTTTAACCTTGACCATGATTTGACTCATTGCAACCACACCTGTGGAGATGAGGTGAGGTAATTTAGTCTCATGACTACCACACTGACCTGTATTTCGCCTTGTCATAACCACAACCCCAACCCACCCAGGATAGGGTGTGTGTGTGTGTGTGTGTGTGTGTGTGTGTGTGTGTGTGTGTGTGTGTGTGTGATGCATCTATCTGAACCACTCTAGGTGAAACACTGTAGCTATGCTATTTGTTTTTTTCCCCTCTCTTTCTCTGAGTGTGTTTATGTGTATGAATATGTGTTGGGCGGTCTCTTTTAAAATGTCGCCTTCCATCAATACAACTCTCTGGTGTTTAGTCAACAGCCAAGCCAGAGGCTCAGGGGAGTAGCTCAGACCTTATCAATCTCACACTGTGCAAACACAGGCTGCTTCGATCTTATCACCACTCTAACCCAGAACACACACACACACACACACACACACACACACACACACACACACTCACACACTCACACACCGGAGCAGGTTCCACGTTCCATTCTGTGCCCTTTACCTGCCAGTATTTCTACCTGTGTTGTACATGTTTAGATGGTGTACATTTTGATTTTGAAGTATATTTAAAATAAACAACATTGCTATAATTTGGACCGTAAAAAAACCCCAAGCTGACAGAATTCTGGTAGCCATCAGAGGACATACATTAGTTAGGCATCTAGCTAAACTTCCTCAAAGATAAACTCACACAATTCCATCTCAGATCTGTGAAACCTTTATTCATGAAAAACAAAACAAAACAGCACAACAACATTTCAACACAACAATAACCGAATGATTTTGATAGCGTTTGTTAGCTTAGCTTGCTTAGTTGGCAACAAATCCTTCGTTATCTTATTTATCTTGGTTACCAGAGTTAGTTTATCTGGCTAGCCTGTGTACAAACATTCTTATCTGCACTTAACAATAACATTACATACACTTTACATCTAACATTACATACACTTCTGAAGGTGGTTTATCCAAAACCATTACTGACTCTAAGAGGGTAGCTTAGTGGTTAAGACTATTAGGACTACTGCTCAGAAGGGTGTGAGTTCAAATCCCAGCACTGCCAAGCTGTCACCACTGGGCCCTTGAGCAAGGCTCTTAACCCTCGACTGCTCAGTTGTATGAATGAGATAAATGTAAAATGCTCTGGATAAGGGTGTCTGCCAAATGCCATAAATATAAATGTAAAGGTGACCAGTAACCCAAAGGTTGGTTAGTTTGGCAGTTTATAGCATTATGCATCACAGAGAAGTGTAAATATCAGCCAGATTCATCCCCTTTTCATTCAACAGATTTTCCAACTTTTAGAGCAATTCCAAGATTTAATTCTGTTTGTCCCATCTCAGGTTTATTCTCCTGCCTTGTGCCCAGTTTTGTGTGAACTGGCTCTGGATCCACTGCAATCCTGCTCAGGATAAAGTTGTTACTGTAGATGAATGAGTGAATGAATTCTATTCCTTTATTTATTTGATCCATTTTCTCACCTCCTGCAGAACTTCCCAAAAGATTGTAGAGCCGCTTGAGCATCTCTTTTTCAGTTATCTGGCCCAGTTATTTCATTACAGACAATCTTCCAAATATCATCTGCATTATATATACTGTATATTGTTGGGATGAAACTGAATACATTATTTGGACTGATCAGAGAATGCAATCTAAATGTTGTTCTCAACTTTAGACTAAATAATAATAATAATGATTAGGAAACATCATTTCTTTGAAACATAGTTCATTTCCTTACTCAGGCACATTAGATAGAAGATAGCAAGCTTGCCAGAAAAATCCACAGGGCATTTGGTAAATTGCCATTTGTTGTCAGAATTTGTGAACAATATAATAATACGGGGCTAACGGTAGGGTGAACAAAACAAAACAAACAAACAAACAAAAAACCCTCCCAATATAGACCAGGCTACCTTCCAGTTTAAATGCAAATATGAAATCAGATACCATTACTTTGAGCACTAATCAGATACAGATAATGGCATTGTGTTACATCCATAGCATAATGTATAGAATTTCAAAATGGAACCTAGGGCAGTTACATTACACTTGTGTTAATACCTTTATTCTTTAGTTTATTCTGTGGTTTGTTCAATTTTTTTTTTTTTTTTTTTTAAAAAAGGTTCTGACCTTTTTCAATTTATATTGTGTCATAAAAATGAGACCATAATTGTGCCACCCATTAATATTCAGCATAAGTAGCTTCTTTGGAGTTCATACTGGGAGTTTAAACAATTCCAGAAGGGTCATGTGGAAAAGTAGGTGTGGAGGAGTGGAAGACAGGGGAGCCTGCTCAACGGACGAAATAAACACTGACGTGATAAACAGTGAGGTCATACTTCAGTGTACTGTCCATACACGCACATCAAACACACTCAGAGACATGTTTAGTATCTGTGAGGGTGGTTAGTCTGTGCACATACACACTAAATTGTGTGATGTTATTAATTATTGTTCTTGTACAGGGGGCTAAAACTTTGGAGTCTACAACTGTAGTCTCTTAATCAAATATCTGTATGTATTTCTATCATGATGTGGACCTAAATTCCTCACAAGGCATTCGGTAAACACACACACACACACACACACACACACACACACACACACACACACACACACGACTATCCCATCAGTGGAAAATCCCTCTGTCACGTTTTTCGCATATCCCTTAGGAAATGAGTCATTCTGAGCTGTAGGCGAACCCTTGCTACACAAAATTGATATCACTTAGTGTTTATTATTCAAGATCGAACATACAATTTATTAAACTTAAAAGTTACGTTTTCATTTCTGCATTCAATAAACAATATAATGTCTGTTAAAAAGCTGCATACCCCTCCATGTTAAAAAACAAAACAAAACAGAACACGAGTGGCGTTCGAAAACCCATATAAAAACTCTTGTGACAGATAAACAGGAGAGAATATGCTTATTTACCAATACTGTGTTATTACATGGCTTTGAAGTATTACTGTCATTAAAGCAAAATGTGAGCTATTACGCATATGGGGATGAATTGATACTCCGCTGAGTTGCTGACTGGCAATTTTGAAACAAACACAGCAGTGTGGGTGGACATGCATTTGTCTTTGAGAGTGCTGCATAGGAGACTGGCACGAACAAAAAAAAAAAACCCATAAGCCCAAAGCCACTGTCAAAGCATCAGAAGGTAGGGCTGGATTTCAGCTAGAGACCCAACAAACAGGCCTTGGGCTACTGTCCACACTTTATAAAGAGGAACAGGAGGAGACCTTCTGAAACAGCGCAGAAGAAAGGTATGCCAGGTGAAACCTCTCTGACATTAACTCACCATCAGTACCTCAATGAACGTAGCTGCTGGGAAGTAATGCAAACCGTACGAGCAACCGCACAAAGGTAGGGTGTGGAAAGCAGAGAACTCTGATCTTTAAAAGCATGATCTTTGTTTTCTTTTCAAAGCAGCCAAACAAACCACTCACTCGCAAAGCACCTGGACACACTCACAAACCAGATATGCATTACAGAGGATAGAGACAAACAAGTCAGCTAGGCACATACAACAGGGTGTTCCAAAAGTTTCTACACAGTAAACAGGGGACTGTTTGCCAGCACCACGTTAGTTGTGCCTTCGTGGGTGGAAGTTCGTGGACTCCCGCTTCTCGTTTGGGCCAGAACTCTAATTTAAGACATTCTTAAAGGCTATCTTGAAATATATATATATATATATATATATATATATATATATATATATATATATATATACACACACACACACACAAACACACACACAGGTGTTCCAAAAGTGTGTATATATATATATATATATATATATATATATATATATATATATATATATATATATATATATATATAACTGGACCTTTGTAAGCAAGGAATTTTATGTAGCTGGACCTCCACAAACCTTAGTTGAATATACTGTATGCTAAAGTAGTTCAGTGTTTCAGAGTTATGAAGTTTCGATGATAGATTTTGTGTTTTGAAAAAGCTTGTACTCGAGCAATGCATCGTTGAAAAAGACTACCTTTCAAATATGTTGTGATACTAGCTAGTAAATCTAGCAAATGTAAACCAGACAGCTATCATTGTGAGTAAGAAATCAAATGTTAGCTGATATAATCTAGCATAGATAAAATAAAATAGCTAAGTAGCACAACATTGGAATGTTTGTAAAGCCCCTTTACAGTATACTGTGCTTAAGACATGGCCATTCATTTAGCAACTGAGCAGCTTGTGTGGCAGGAAAACATACAGTATAAAGTTACTTATAATATAAACACATATAATGTATAGCATACAGAAATATTACAAAGGCTTCCTGTTTATTTTGTATTTCCTGTTTTCCTTCATTGCTGCTCCAGCTCTGCTTGACCACTAACAGCCCTGCTAGTGCACATTACTCAGGGCATTTATACTCATTTAAACAGTGCCTGTTGCAGGTCTTTATACTGAAATTTGGTCGCTTTCCATGTCACCTAATTCTCAGATCTTCTAATCCTTTTAATTATTACAGATTCCTGGTACTTTTGGGTTTGTCCAATACTGACCTTAGCATGTCTATTTGGTTTATGAGTAGGCCTATGGATTTTTCCACTACGGGTTCTGAGCAAGTTCACGGGAAATGCCTGAATAAATAGACTTGGGACATGACATCCCACTGAGTGTTGCTCACAAACATTACAAAAAGGCTATTTATTATTTGGTTCCTCCTCCATCTGAATAAAAGCCCATTATCCTACATTCAGTACTGCATCAACAAAAAGGAGGAACAAATGATAATATAAAAAGAGCTTTCCTGCTAGGACACCAAACAGGCAGGACAGTACCACATGTATGCCACATTGTCACTCGAAGATTGTAGTCTCACAAGTTTTAGAATGAGGGTTTTTTTTTTTTTTCTAAATTAGAGTACATTGGTTTGCACTAGGGATGTAATGTAATGCCACTATCTAAAATCTGTATCTGTTTAATTCTCCAAATAGCTGTATCTTGATCCATTCTGTAAACCCAAAATGGACGTGGTCTATAACAAAAGATAGAAGTTACTGTTAAAATGGTTCTAAAAGTCAGATTGAGAAATTCCAGCATGGTGTGTAAATTCTGGTTCTGCCAGTTCCTCAACCTCAGCTACATCACCCGAGTTCGTATTTGGTCTCAACTAGAAATGTGTATTGGACTATTTCTTTTATTAAATCCCACTTGCCTTTGATATTTTCTCACTGAAACCATGACAACCATTACCAGACAGTTACTAAGGATCAAAGAATGAAAGCTGTTAATGAACATAGTCTTTCTTTGTCCCACGAGCTTCATCTCTGACGGCCCCCTCTGTAGGTATCCCAGTCCTGATGAATACCTCTAGTCTCAATCAAAAATCCTGTGAACCATTCTGGTAAGCTTTCTATAAATAAAATAAAATAGCATTTTAAAAAAAGTCTATTTGTATCTGTTAACTGTGTTTGGATCTGTTTATCTGTTTAACATTGTATGTTATTTCCGAATAATATATTCATATTCAGTTATCTCTAATTTGCACTTTCGTGTTACAGCTCTAATGTTAAAGGAAAATGCTTTCACAGCCCTTAAACTGACCAATTATTTATTTATTTACGAACTTACAAAAAATTATTTTACTAATTAATTTAACACACTTGTTTGATGTAAGCAAGCATTAGCAATACAAGAATCAGGTATATATGTTCAGGGTTGCTATAAATGACATTTTACATAGCAAAAATAATATAGAATTTAGTTTTGAAAAAATATCCATTTTTATATTTACAAAGTAATTGTTTCTTTAAAAAAAAAAAATCCCATATCCCCCTTCCAATCGGAAGTTTGGAGATTGATGGTGCAATACATTATGGATTGTGCTCTTCTGGACTTAAATCATTGTTACAATTCATGTAATTTGTTGGAGACACTCATCCAATTCAGGGATCTCAGACCCAAGTGCTCCTATTACCAGTGGGACAACCATCCACATTCTCACTAGTTCCTTTTTCAGTCTCTGGTATTTGTTCAGACTCTCATATTCCTTCTTTTCCTAATGTTCTTGTCACTTGGGGTTGTCAAGTACTGCTCTTTTCTTCTCCTTATCTATTATTGCACTGTCTGGTTGGTTGGCTATTACTTATTTATCTGTTCATATCTGGAGGTCCCATAGGAACTTAGCTTTATTGTTTTTAGTGCGCTATGTGGTCCCTACCATTTGGACCAAAGACTGTGTAACCCATATTACTTGTTAACTGTGCATCTCAGTTTGTGCAGTTCCTGCTTCTTGTAGCCTGCTACTAGTTGATGGAGCTACATTGTAATGCACCTTGGGTTATGTCTATGATATAATATAACCTAGCTTTAACTGATCTCATGTTGTACTGCCACAGTTGGTGCTATCCTACAACTCTTTCTTTTCAGCCGCTGGTAGGATTTCCCCATTTCTTCCAACTCTGATAAGGACTATCCTGCTATGTTACAGTCTCTGTTTCCGTATAATCAACTTCCCCTATCTATTTGAGGTATTCTCTAAACAGCTCTTCCTTGGGGGTTACTGCTCGGATGCTCTTCTGATTTCTTCCTACTGGCTTCCATCTGATTGGAGGATTGGATGTTGTCTCTTGTCTTAGCTCAATTTCATCTGTTCTGATCACCTTTACTTATCAAACTTCTCTAGTCTGAATCCTGTCCCAAAGTCTGGCTGTGGATACTGGTCAGGTGGATTAACAAGTCAATGTGTCTCTTGGTGTTTTTCAGTGTTACCACAAGGTTGTAAGCACACAATTGTCTCGAATATTGTGTAGCTTTAATATTTCCCTCCACTGGAACTACGGAGCCTATCCCAAACCTGTTCCAGCATGACAATGACCCTGTACACACTGCGAGGTCCATAAAGACATGGTTTATCAATGTTGGTGTGGAAGAGCTCCAGTGGTCTGCACAGAGCCCTGACCTTAGCTCCTCTGGACACTTTTGGAATTAACTGGAACCCCGACTACACGCATACTCGCCCAACATCAGTACCTAAATGAGCAGAAATCCCCACAGCCACATTCTAGAATATAGTGTAGAACCTTCCCAGAAGATTGCATGCTATATATATAGCAGGGGTTGACAAACTCTGGAATGGGAGGTTCAACAAGCACATATGATTGTGATGCTTAGGTGTCCACATACTTTTGACCATATAGTGTATTTCTTCAATTTTATTAAAGACCTGTTTGAGGATATTAAGGACACTATGGAACAGAAGCGGGGGCACTGCACCTATGTGGTATATACCACACTTTATGATCATCTGTGCATTGGCTTTGTATTGACTACTGGTGTGGGCGTCTAGTGCCAAGGTGTCTTTTTCACATTGTGCAGGGCATTCCAGTATTCATGCATGAGCAAATCAGTCATATACTTTCTTGTAGTCAATCCAGACAATGCTTAGGTGAGTGTTCCTGGTCTTGGTGGACAGATCTATCTGTCACAGTCAGTAAGCATCTTGTGTTGTTGGGAATACCTTTCTATTCAGTAGTCGCATACTTGTACATGTCCACATTAAATTAGACTTGACAACAGCTTTTATCTTGCGGATTGGCAAGTAGTTAGTTAGTGCGTGTCCTTTGTGGGGTCTTTCATGACCCGTATTTTTCTTGCTTTGGTGGGATCATGGTGGGAGCTTGTAGCTAACAGCGTGTGCTGTTAGCTGTTGTTTTTATTTAGTAATAGGCACAATTTCAAGCCAAGATGCTTCCCAGTCATGATCCAAACAGTAGATATCCAACAATCAGAAACATATAGAACTGGGCAGTGCCTTGGCTTGACCATAGCATTTATTTTGTGGATTGGCAAGTAATTGTATCGTGCATGTCCCTTGTTGTGATCTTTCATTGTCAGTACTGTCCTGCCTTTAGTTAGTCAATCAGGCTGGGAGCTTGTAGCTAGCAGCGAGTTCATTTGTGCTGCTAAGTGGACATACATAGCTGTTAGTTTCTTACAAAGTAGCCAGCTAGTCAAAACAAACTGCTGCCCAGTTCTTGACTCTTGGATATTGAATGTTTATATGGTGACTGGTTTCCTACTCTCAGACATTGTCCTACCATAATTTTTTACATTTCATTTACCACCAAGAGGTGCTGTTATGTGATGAATCTCACTTTTCCTGTTTAGTTTCAGATCTTGATGGATTTACACTTGATTTCTTCACTTCGCCATATCTGAGAGTATACTTTGGAAGAGCCTTTGTAAAAAAGATGGCCTTTGCATCTTTGATATTTTGCTGCTGATTCTAGGACCTCACTCTATTGGCAAACCTCTGTAATTTTTCTGTAGCCAGACACTATTCTTGGTTATCCGTCTTGAGTTCCATTATGATGTGGACCTATCTCAAACTAAGCAGATTTCTGGATTGAAGGTAAAATGTGAGAGTCTCTATTGGCAAGTCTCTAAACAAGCGCAATGTGTTTTTCCTCTCTCAAGCAGATAAATTAATATTGAATTTGGTAGAACTCAGCCTAACTTGGTAGAGCAGTGAGAGCACATTTATGTGAAGTAACCTAGCTGATCCAAGTGAAATGATTTCTTTTCTGTCACAGGGAACTATCAGTAGAATCAACATAGTCTCATAGTCACAGTGGTTAAATTTAAAATAGGGGTGTGTTATCAGTTGTACTTTGCTTTGATGATCAGTTTACTAAGGCTGTAGCTAATGTACAGAAATTGCTTACTACTTGTGCTATGCTTGGCTGTAGAGTTTAAAAGCCACTGTTAAATAGTGGAAATTGTTGAGCTCTGGAATTTCACAAAAAAAAAAAAAAAAAAGATTCTGGGTTCTTGCCTAAATAATTGTTAATAAAATAGTATCCCTTTCAGGGTGTACCCCTGCTTTGCACCTAGTGTTCCTGGGATAGGCTCTGGATTAACAACAACCTTGGAGGAATAATCTTTCTCTCTGAATATTCTAACAATTCAACTCTGGCTAAAAATGTACTTGGGCAGCAGTAACATCAAATTAATGTCATATGACTCACTGGTGAATTCAAGTGAAAAAGATGGGAGCGAAAAGTACCTTACAATATAAGCCAAAACAACATGACCATTATGGTGGAACTCACATAGCAGACACCCATGCCTTTTCAGATGGGATTTGGAGGCACAAACCAAATGTGATTGCTAAATATTGATCATTATAAACATGTTCATTGAGGTGTAGCTAGGCTGAAAAGACTGAGCATACTGTACATCACAACTATGTAGCTAATTCCATATTTGTGCACAGGCACGGTTCAGTCTAGGGCCAGGGTTAGCAGTAGTATTTTAGCTTTAGCTACATTTTAAAATGTCCTTTTGTACCAAATACAATGTTGTCAGTTGCACAATTCTGTGAAGTTTGTGTGGTCTACAGAGAGTGTTTGTGTGTGTGTGTGTGTGTGTGTGTGTGTGTGTGTGAGTGAGCTGTATACTCTGAGAGGGAGAGAGAGGGAATGTGCGCCATAATAAAAGAGAGCAGTGGTGTGGTATGGTGACCTCCATGAAAAGACTCTTCAAACTGGCCCATTCTGTCTCTCCCCTTCACTGGCCTATCTATCAGTAGAATAAAATCAGAAATGAATGTCGAGGGCCTTGGGTTCAAACCAGCAGGTTTAATTTCAGATTCTATAATTTGGGCCCATCTGTAGAGGTTGTCAGCCACCACACCTGCCCTTTTTTAGACACTGCCCGGCTGCTAAATAGCGCTCATCCCCCCGTGCCTGGGTCAGCTCCCAGCTCCCAGCTCCCACTTTCACACTCTCCCTCTCTCTCTCTCTCTCTTTGTCCTTGTCACATGCTTGTGCTCAATTGCTTTCTCTCACATTTCATCACTGGCCTATTACTGCGATTCCTCTCGGGTTTCCATTTCAAAACTAGTTTCTTTTTCTGCCACTGATCTCCATCCCCCATATTTTGTTGTGGTTAAGGGAACCCAGCATGGCCCATGGTGCTTAGGTGGTAATGGAGAAGAATAACGCTACTACTGAGCTCTTCAGAGCATAAGAGAGAAGCGTCAGAGCTCACAAGAGCTAAAACTCATTAACAGGGATTAAATCCTTGTATTTGCATCACAAGTAAAGTATCGACACTTTAAAAAAGGCCTCACTCAGCAGAAATATTTTCTTCTCGATTTAGCGACGGCCCCAGATTTATACCTTGATTAACAAACTTTGGCCACATGAAGGTGTGTATGATGTAAAGCAATAAAATGTGTCCAAATAGCACTGCTACCAAATGAATGTGCTGCAGAAAGCCAGGACTCATATTCATACAAACATTAAAAAAAAAAAAATAAATAAATAAAAAAAAAAGGGAAAATAAAGCGCTTTTGATTAAGTCATAAACTTTTTTATATGCCATTCACTGACCAAGGACAAGGACACAGTTGAAAAGAAAACATGCAGCAACCTCCTTTAGGCCCATATAAAATTATTTCTATTGCTTTCTACAAGTGCTTTTTTTTTTTCAACGTGTTGCTCTGTGCCAGAATATAAAGACTCAGTGATGAATGGTAACATTATGAACTGCCTCTCTCTTTCACTACTTCTATTTATTTTTTTCTTTTTCTTTTTGCTTAGATGAGAACACAGCATTACCCTGTGGAAAGAGTATGGGATGCTTCATGTCAAATACACAAGAAAAAAAAAAAAACAGGGGGGGAAATCAATATCTTCAGCCCAATAGGCTTCACACTGCAATTACCAAAAAAGAAAAGGAAGAAAAAAGCAGTTACTGCTAACAATTGTCGATTTTTGTTGACACAAGTTACGCACACAAAAGAGAAATATAAGGGTAAGACAAGGACAGACAACATATATGCTGAAGCTACAACGCAAGTGAACAAAATACAGCTGAAGGAAAGGGGGAAAAAAAGCTTGTTGGTCACTAGACACCAAATTCTATGACTCCTGGTGATCTCATCACTGGTGGAATAGCAATAGAGCTGACAATAGAACCTTTTCATAGAAATATCTCCAGCATTTTTTTTTTCATAAAATATTTCACTTCACTATAACTGTGCTTATAATTCTTTGTAAGGATTTTTATCAACTCTCAAAAATAAACCCTCATAAAGCTCCACGAAGTACAGTAAGGAATAAAACGTGACAAAGCATGCTGTTATTGATTATGGACGATAATCTATAACACAGTGGTGTGATGCAGCTCAACATGAAACTGGATTGTTTTCCTATAACAGCAAGTGTTTTACTCCTCTTATACAACAGTGATTTGCCATAGATTGCAATTTATTACTCAATGGATGATACTTTGTGCTTTTTAAACTGTTTATAGTCACGTTTAATGTTGTGGAATGTCAGTGTGTCAAGTCAGTACCTATTATCATTTATATTATAGCAGCTATATTTAAACACCTGTTATCCCCATTCTATCAGTTTCTCTCTCTCTCTCTCTCTCTCTCTCTCTCTCTCTCTCTCTCTCTCGTTCTATCTCTTGATGTTAATAAGAATTAAAAAAAAATACTGTATGTATAAACCCAAATACTGTATGTAGCACCTACGTAACCTTACAGGTGTATCTTTGCTACATGTACTGTATGTGTCCTTGTCATTTTAAATAATTGTAATGGTTTTTAGAATTGTTAATAAACATTAGACTTGCTTTATAATTATCCACAGGTCATCATAAGTTATAAAGGTTGTACAGTACAGAGCATGGCACAATAATGAATAATTACATTTGTGTAAAATCATGATTGTAAGTCATTAAGGAATTATTTATAGCACATTAGTAGAGCTTTATGAGGCAGTTTGTAAAAATGATTACAAAGAGACATTACCAACTTACAAAGATTTCTAAGTTATAATGTTTTATGTATATGGGAATTAGAGACAGTGATATTATTATTATTATTATTATTATTATTATTATTATTATTATTATTATTGCCCAGATCTCTTCAGTGTCCTTCGTTGGAAATAACTATAAACTTTCCCATCGTGAGACGCCTAAAAGAAGCGAAACAAATCCAGGTCTGTACGGCTGTTTGACTCTCCAGCGAGAAGCGTTTGAAGGTATGTGAGTTCGCTGACATTCAGTAGTGTGTAATTGTATGCGAATGGTTCCAGGTTCCATTTATGCTGCACATATGCTGGATAAAATCACAGTGGCAATAAACACACTGTGGGTCATATTTGCAAATCGAGGTCAGGCCTTGTTCTCCAAAGCTGGAGGAGATGAAGTATACCTGGGAGATGCTCAGCGTGACAGCTGTGTTATTTGTGTTGCCACTGAGCAAGTCCAGACCACCATCTAACTGCAGACGAGAGGAAGGGAAGAGGAAACTGCTTTTCACCATTCATTTCCAAATGGGACACATGGACGTTCTCACATAGGCCATTTCTCTCCCATTCCATTTCTCTCTCTCTCTCTCTCTCTCTCTCTCACGGACACACACACCTAAACCCACACATGGGTCTAAAACTCTTTTATAATTATTTCTTATTTTGATTGCAGTCCCTCAAGGCTAGAAATACCTATTTGATGAGGGCCAAGCCAATATGAAACTCTAGTCAAGTGCTGAGACTTGGCACTAGCAAAAAAGGCCAGTTTAATTTTCTCTGCTTCATTAGTTAGCGAGACCTCTGTAAGCCCTCCCAGTGAGCCAACTTGCCAATACACACACACACACACACACACACATGTTCAAATGGTACTTGTCTCTGTAGCTGTTGACTTGCCTTGCTTATTAGGCTGCCAGCCACACACACACACACACACACACACACACACACACACACACGGTTCAGGTGTGGCTTCAGGCAACACGCATGTCTCGGCTCAATTGGTTTTTATCAGATTTCATCAGATTACCATTACCTCTCTCTCTCTCTCTCTCTCTCTCTCTCTCTCTCTCTCTCTCTCTCGCCCTCAGAGCGTTCTGTTACTCAGCCATTTTTCCTGCTGGGTACTCGGGCAGATGCATGCATGTTTAACCATATACATCGTACAAGGTGAGAAGGTTAACTATATAACGTTAACCTCCCCTGGCTAGTTCCAATTTGGTAGAATTGAACACGTTGTAGCCTTTAACATTAGCGTAGACATTCAATTTCACCTCTTTTTAGCATTCGGCTCACTCATTCATGGCAAATCTGATTCAGTTACACCTGGTAATAAGAAGCAAGTGGAAGTTGGGGGGGGGGTTCCGGTCTTCTTACCCTGCTTACAGAGGACGTTCAGTATGTACATCCATTATCTGAGATGTTTTATGATGGCTAGGCAGTGGAGTAGAAACATATAAATGTTATGTAAAAACATGATGAGAACAGCCAGAAAACTCCAGAATACCGTAGACTAAATATCATCCCAAAGTTGAAAGCCTGTAAAAGCCAGACCTAAAGTGTTTTATTTCTCTTATTCCACATCAATTACACATTAAAACAAAATTATAATGTTGTGGGACATCCACAGAACAAGTTAGATCATGTGATCACTTATGTTCTAGTAGCTATAAACAGTCATTTCCTCTCCAGCATCTCTTTTTTTCCCTCGCTCTTGAAGTTAATAAGACAAATCTGCAGACTGGAATGTTTCTGAGAAACTGTCCTGAATTCTTTCTCGGAGCAGTAAACTTACAAAATGCTGACACTGGAGACTCCTTCTATAAATGTTAAATAAACGTCTCCTTACAGAATGCTTCAACAAATCAATTCCAATCAACGATTCTATGCTTTTATTTGTTAAATAACAACCCCTTTAGTCTTAGTCCTAGATTATATGGAGTGTCCTATGGAAGCCCCACAGAGAAGAACAATTAAAAACGTAATTGTGACTCTCATAATTGAGACTTTATTTCTCACGATTCTGACTTTATTTCCCATGATTTTGAGTTAACATCTCACAATTCTGCCTTTTTTTCTCGCAATTTAGATATTAGATAATGAGCGTGTGCTTATTGATCCCGTGTCGGTGCATTCTTTGTAGTTTACTAAATGTCTAAAAAGTGGATGTCTGAATTGTGAGAAAAATATGAACTCTTAATTCTGAGGAAAAACGTCAGAATTGTGAGATGTTAGGGCAAAATGATGAGAAAAAAGTCAGAATTGTGGGATGTTAGGTCAAAATGATGAGAAATAAAGTCGCAATTAAATTTTTTTTACATTTTTTTTTTATTCTCCATATTGGAAACAGGCTTCTATAGTGTCCTCCATACAAGTTCATGTGAATTAGTACTACAGACAGAGCTGCTGTTATAGAAAATGAATCAACACCTTATATAGACTCAAGACTTTGTATAACAACAGATATTCGAGATTGCCCGAGTTGGTATTTGCTATTCTTTTTTTTTTGGTATTATAATTCAGAAAATGAACTGTGAATTTGGGCGTTGACCAATTATCCGCTACTCATTTCCTTTTTTCGCTTTCATAATATGAGATGAATGCAGTGATTTTCTAATCTTATTACAATAAGAACAGAAGTTTTTAATGGTCTTCAGTGGCAAAAAAAAAAAAAAAGGTTCATTAAACTTCATAAAGCAATCTCAAGCGCTAAAGAAACCTGCCCTCCATCCCAAACCAATATCAATATCCAACCCAGTAAGAAACCTATCAGTGGAGTGCTTTAGCGACTGAAATATACTGACTTAATTTACTTCCATTGAGCCCTGCAGAGAAAATTACTGTGATAATACTGAGCTAAAGAGCCTGAACCACTTCTGAAGTGCTAGAACATTTGCACTTACTCTAATAAGGAGTTAAGCACTGTGGGTAGTGTGTGTTTGGGCGGGCGTTCAACTGTCAGAGAGAGGCCGTGTTAGTGATAGATATGGGTGCCGTTTCTGCAATAGGGCGTTTGCTTTATGACTTTAGGATAATCCCTTATAAACAGATACTTCCAGAAAGTGGAATGCCATGGACTGTGTTTCACAGCCTGATCTAGAAGGAAAAGAAGGTGAAGAAAAAGAAAAAGAAGAAAGGACAGTGTAGGTTGATGGCATCATGAAAGCTTACAATGAAGGCAGCTTTTTATGAAGTGGGTCTGGAAGGCAGAAAGAGGGCTTATGGGAGGGAGAGAGATAAAAAGGGAGGTCAATTTCATTCATAGTTCAGTAACTGTACATATTACTCATAGGCTACATCAGTGCATGTCTATTTGATTCAGACACTTTTTACTTCAATCAAACGGTATCACTTTATATAGGTTATTGTAGTCACCCTAAAGATGGTATCATGGGGTAGTTCCTTTTGTAGTTGTGCATTTGTGACCTTATTTAATTGCAACTATTTAAGTACCATTACTGTTAAACCTGAAGACTTTTTATAAACATAATAAAATGTAATAGTGTTCCCTAATCAAAGTATGAGTGGAAATTTAAGATTTATTAAAATATATATATAAAGCAACCAAGAGGCCAAGGATAACAATCAACATGATGCTACCACCACCATGCTTCTCGTGGTAATGAACTGTGTTAGGGTCCTGCAAATATAAGCATTTAAAATCCTTCCTTATACTTGCTGTTGTCAGGTTACTAATAGTCAGTATATTATTTACAAGATGAACAGACTCAACATGAGCTTCCCTTATACGATCATAATGCTGGATTGTATAGCTCTGACAAAACATTTCTTTTTATCTTTGTTGATGTGAATGACTGACCACCACAGACCATCTCCTTCTGGTTGATGACTGATCACATCGGAGCACATTTCTTCCCAATTGAACATTTTAAATGGATGATGGATGACGGAACACACGTTCGTATTTTCGTGTGGTTTTTCCGTCAACGCATTCTCATTAATATCAGTCGAAAAATGTGTGTTTTCGACGGATTCTGAGCGCAACCCAAAATGGAGAAAAAAACAAACACAATTTATATTAAGAAAAAGAAGAAAGAAAACTGAATGGCTTCCTTCAAATCATGATGTTTCTCTTTTCAGCTTGGTGAAAATACGACCAGATGCCACTCCAGTGTATAATTCACAGATCATTTTCATGACATTTTATCTTCCTTACCTGCCAGCTTCTTTCTTGACCACAAGTTCTCATTCCCGTACAAAGATCGTACAGTGTCTCCACAATACATGCATTTATCTCTTCTGCAAGAAAGGGGCATGGGAATGCTTGCAACACACACACACACACACACACACACACACACACACACATTTGCACACATGCCTTGGTCCACACTTGTGCTAAAGCACACACTCTCACACTCAAAGACTCATACATTCACATATGTCTCCCTCTGCTATTTGTGTGTGTGTGTGTGTGTGTGTGTGTGTGTGTGAGGTGCTTATGTGAGGCTTGTTTGGAGCGGATATGAGCCTGGACTCTGACCTTGACTGTAGGCCTCAGGGGAAGGTCGGATCCTCTTGACCCCCACGTTCCACAGGCTGTGGTGAGCAACCCCGAAAATGCATCCCAGGCACACAATGGCACACACACACACACACACACACACACACACACAGAGTATAATATGGTGTCCCACAAGGTTCTGTTTTAGGTCCCCTATTATTCTCACTTTATAACCAGCCTGGTGTAATCCTAGACACTGCGTTAACGATTTGATTCCCATATTAGCATCATCTCTAAAACTGCTTATTGTCATCTAAGAAGTGTAGCCAAAATAACATAGTTATAATCCGCCTTGCTGCAGAACCAAAATCCAGGGGTGGAGTTTGACCTGATCTAACTGCTCCCATCTGGGTGGAGTCAAACCAAAAGTCCAGGAAGTGGTGAAAACTCAGTGTATTTCATTTTGGATAAGTGTGCTTGTTTTTGCTTTTTCTACAGCCAGCGTATCATGGGTTAGGTTAGGGTTTAGAGTTAGGTTTTTCCCTCCACCTTTTCCCTCTAGTTTTGAATGCATCAGTCTGCATCCTTACCAGAAATAAAAAAAAAAGTACCCCAATCTAATTCAAGCTACACTGGCTGATAATACTTCAACAATTTTTTGTACACTATATGGCCAAAAGTTTGTGGACACCCACTCATAAGTGCTTGTTGAACTTCTCAGTCTAGATTTAATTCCCCCTTTTAGATCAGTAGATCAGTTCCACTATTGGACCATTGTGCTAAAACGTTACACTATGCTTCAGCACAACAACGTTTGTGTGATGATACTTAGACGTGTCAGTACAGTGAAAGAGATGATTTGTTCTGTTTGTTGAGTCGATGTAGCTGTTAGTGTTGATTTAAAGTGTTAGAAAAGTGTGTCTGGGAGAGAGGGCTATGTTGACCCAAACTTCACCAGATGTTCCATCTACTTTTGTACTAATTGGCCTGGTACTTTTACACCGTCAAGGTATTATTGAATTGAGACATATAAATACATGTCTCACATTCATCATCAAACCTATACACAGGGATGTGGTGTTCCAACACTTTTTCACTCGTTTTACACACCTCGCTTATCCTCACCACCCAAACATACTGCACTCATCTCAGACTAAACAACTGTGACTTGGCTGGGAATTGAGCTTTGAATCCAGATGCTACTCCTCTGGAAGCCCTCTTTGTTGCCTCTCTCTCTCCCACACACACACACACACACACACACACACACACACACACATACTCCAGCTCACTCTTAGGTTGCAAGTTCTTTAATTGGAGTGGCAGTCACAGACGCTCTTTCAACAAACGCAATGCATGGGGGAGTTCCCACTCCTGGCAGAGGCTGTCCATTATTGCTCCAAATAAAAGAAAGTTGAGAGCTATGTTTCAGGTGTTTATTGCTAAATCAGCTTCGGGCAGCTGTCTCCAGTCCACTTCCCACCCCTTCCACTCAAGTCTGCCTGGATCGGCACGAAACACAACTAAGAAGAAAAAGAAGCGGAAAAAAACCCCACAGCAGATGTTTGGTCACTGAAGGTGGTGGAGCTGATTTTATCATATTTCTCAGTATTCTCTCCTTTTCGCTGTCTTCATGGAGCTGAACGTTTATCTCTAGCACATAATTTGTTGAGCCTCACTCATTTGGAAAAAGCATACCATCGACAGAGAGTTACAGAGGTGGTTAGCTGTTTACTTTTATTAGCCGGTGTAATCCGAACTGCAGATCTTTCAACAACTCGGTCTTGTTTTATTCTCAGAAAGGCTTAGCCACCTGTGGAGGCCAAGACCAACTCTCTTAACTTGATTCGTGTTCCTTTCGCCTCGAAACGAGCATGACTTCCTGCCAAAACAGCCTCAGAATCTATTACTGAGCAGCAACACGTAGGTGAGACCCAGGTAATAATTTTAGGTACTGTACTAGGTTTCCAAGAAGTTTTGGTTCCAGGAATGTTGAATTGGTCAATATTTCTGGGTGTACTGAGCACGTTTTTACATTGCTATAACCTTTTTAGTTATAGAAATGAAAAGATACGCTAAAATATTTAATAATACAATAACAATGCAAATGTTTTCCATAATGGGGGGCAAGGTGGCTCGGTGGTTAGCACGTTTGCCTCGGACCTCCGGGGTTGGGGGTTTGATTCCCGCCTTTGCCCTGTGTGCGTGGAGTTTACATGTTTTCCTTGTGCTTCGGGGGTTTCCTCCAGGTACTTTGGTTTCCTCCTTGAATTCAAAAACAGTAGGCTGATTGGCATCTCTAAATTGTCTGTAGTGTGTGAATGTGTGTGATTGTGCCCTGCGATGGGTTGGAACCCCGACCAGGCTGTTCCCTGCTTTGTGCCCCAAGTTCCCCGGGATAGGCTCCAGGCTCCTCATGACCCTGTGTAGGAAAAATGGTACAGAAAATGGATAGATGAATGGATGTTTCCATAATAATACTAGAAGTGCGATATTCTTTCAGAAATATATGCTATTTCTGAACTGTTGCAATCTGAATTTTTTAGTACCTGATGTCTATTTACTGAATGTTCTAATAACAAGTCACACAGTCTCTCTGTTCCTCTCACCTTTTACACAAATTTTCCATCTTGTTTAAGATCCAGCCTATGGGCATTACATTTTACACCATGTCCCATAGGCCTACATTGCTATAAAGACTTAATTAATATTTCCTCCAGTCTAGTTTACTCACTACCCCTTCAAATCTGTTCAGAAATAAATCAAGTTTTATATATATATATATATATATATATATATATATATATATATATATATATATATATATGTTTTTAAAAAAACATTAAGGAAAAGACCAGGACCAAATATTGCCAAGAACCCTGAATCAGAAGCTCAAGTGTGAACTCTACCTAACCAGATGTGAGGATGACTGTTTGACCCCTTCCATTTAGGAGCCCTGACTTCCTCCTCATTATCTCCCATATGTTTATAGGAGCTTAAAAAGAGCCCCTGTGTTTTTCACAGGCAAGGTAGGGAATTCAGTCAAATCCCCTAACTCCACTCAATCTTGGCCTTTTCAGCACATTTCTTCCAGCATCTCACAAGCTCTTTTCCGAAATAAAACAAAATATGGAAAGAAAAACAAGAAAGCGTCGCGAAAAAAAGGCGGAAATGTTATTTAAAAGGTACCAGACCGCATCATTTTCCACTGATATTATATACTCCCCTGCTGAAGTCCAAAATATATACGGGCCCCGGGCCAAGAATGTCAAACTAAAACACATAGACTCAACATCTGGACAGAGGCTGAACAAAACATCCATTTAATCAAAGCTGAATGAAGCGGTTTCCCGTTTACCCCTGAATCCATCGTTTGTTGCATTTGCCTCTGATCCCGCCATTGGCTTACCTTTCAGCCACTTTAGCCACGACTCAGAGCAAACTGTTCTTTTTCATTAGAGCTAGCCACATTGTGTGTGACGAACAGAGAAGGCAGTGTGCTTCATGAGCATACCTACAGCGCCGATGGTCCAACATCCACTTCTGAAAAGTTGCTGTTGGCTAAACAGGCTGGAAGACTTTTGGAAGGGTGGCTGAAGGTAATAGTTGTTTGAGTTGCGGGTTCGAGGCCCGCTTCCAGGCCTCCAGTGCTTTGGCTCAACAGGAAATATTTACTCCCTTAATGAACTGGCTGGGTGGACCTAGATTCCTGGCAATTAAGGAGTGAATGATATGTGCAAGGTGTCTGTAACAATGTGGTTTGGCACCAAAAAGGCTCTAGAAAGCACTTTATTCATGGATGCCCTTGTAATGTATACCTATGTCACTGCATTAGGCATTTTACTTGACACAAAAACACATTTAGAAATACTAATTACCAATGCAGAGTTCCTGCATGGATTGTTGGGATGTTATTGAGCTCAGAAACGTAAAAAAAAAAAAAAATTCTGTAGGTGAATTGGCCCTCCACTGAACCCACCACCCAAGATGGCTTTCCTAGGTAAGCCTCATTTATCAATCTTGTAGTGAGTTGCGTGTAAATATTTTGGTAGGTCCAAACAAGCAAAAAATTCCTGCCAGATTTACAAAAGTTTCAGTCAAGGGGTTGCACACTGGATGAGAAGTGCACACACCACACCACATCACATCTTTAAAAATCAAACACATTGTTTTCTATGAGTGTATGCACACCGTAGGTGCCACTCCTATTATTCAATAAATACTACCTGTGAGTTGTCCTAGCCGCGACGCGCTTCTTGTCCAGTGTGCAACCGCCTTAACACTGATTTTCTTCGTACTCGTGTGTATATGTAAAAATGCCACAGTTGATTTACATTTACTGATGGACACAAACCTTTAGGTTAAAGAGCTACAAATGACAAAATGTTATCTGAACAGTGAAAAGAGCACCTCCAAAGCATGGGGTTAAATCAGTTAAATCTAACTGTAATGCAGCTCAGCCACTGCAGATTATCAGCGACCACCAGTGGTGGAAATGGCCGAGATACAGTGGGGAACTCTAGTTGGAAGCGTTTTCATTGGCTGCTGCCTGTAGGCCAATCAGGAAAGTCAACATTGCGCAACCACACACAGAATAGCGTAACTTATGTGTGGAACTCGCTTTCGTAGGCTTTCAAGTGGATCAAAGACAGATACCCTCTTCATTTCCCCCAAAATAAACATTTGTGAGTTTGAACTAGAATGCCGTCCCCCCATCTTTTCCAGCCCCGGCTACTGCAGACACACATTATCTCTTCATCCTTTTATAAGGTGCCTTTTCTTTTGTCTTAATCGATTAGCTAGTCTTGTTTGTTTGAAATTATGGATGTGTTTAAGGTTGCTTTTTTAAAGTCGCTACTGTGAAACGAATGAAATTATAAAATATTCACTATTTAAATAAGGGACTTAAACTTTCGGAAGTTTGAGAAAAAGGGAAATTTGCAGTATCTCCAAGATGGTTTGAAGCCTAATCACATTAGTGAGGCTCCTTATATGCAAATTTACACAAACTTGGGAGCTCTCATAGGATACAAACATTTTTACAAACACACAATTTTATTTTTAACCCATGTTTCGGGTGTAAATGCTCCTGTAAATGATTTTGGAATAAATCCAAGTTGACAAATAAGGCCCAACAAGTGTAAAGTGTCTTCTGTTTAATGCACTAACTAGTAATGCAGAGATGTTACCGCTAAGACCCTTAAACCCCAGTACAGACGAGTATTTATCTCCAGAGAGATAGACGGGGACGGAAACCAGGATGTTTCTATTGTCCGTTTGCATTCCTCCTGTGTGGTAGACATGCTCTCTGATGCATCTACTGCTTCTTCCTGTGTTAAGTCGAGCACAAATAGAGCTGTCAAGAGAGGACAGGTATCAGGAGGCGATACCTGATAGGCACTTATCACACTAACACACACGTTGCAGCTCTTTAGAGTCACTGCAGGCCGAATAACTGTTTATGGAAGACTCCCAGGCGATGATGTTTTTGAAAATTAGCAGGACTAGCATTAAGGTTACTAACAAGAGAACAAAGAAATGACTCTGAGTGCTCAGGTGAAGGTCCAGCCTTGTTTGTGTGCATAACGTTCTGTATCTGATCAACACTGAGTGATCATTGCTATGTGCTAACTCGATGCTCTGACCGGCCTGATCGGAGATGATGCTTGGCTGACAGGTGTTTACATGCCTCACAGGCTCCTTCACAGAACTTATCGGAATGGCACATTAATGACACCTGCACAAGCCCTCATGTGATAAGCATATGAATATCAATACGGCTCAGTGGAGACACGCACACAAACACACAGGCCATCGCATAATGCCGGCTGTTACCCATCATGTTGATACTCTGACTAATACATATTCAACACCTGTCTCATCTCTTTCCACACACACACACACACACACACACACACAAACACTGCACTTTCAGCTTTTATATAATGTTCACTGTTCCAAGCTTGCTTAAGTAACACTGTGTTTTGTAAGTCAGGGATAAAGCCGAGTGAAAATCTATAATACTACAAACAAATTCATGAAGTCCTGAATTGTTCATTGGATTTTATGAGCCTGATTGATTAAATTATAAAAGTACTCTAGCACTTTACAGCATTCGTAGAGTATGTGTGGTTACCACTGACATGAACTTTTCCTCAATGTTTCCCTGTGCTGAGAATAAAACAAAAAATACAAATACAAAATTAGCTAATTTTATTATTTATTTATTTATTTATTTATTTATTTTGTGGCTCGCTCATGTCCCTGGTTAGATCGTACACAAATCATCTATATTCAGATATCCAAAAATCAGAAATGCAAGTGCAGCAACTTTTGCCTCACTATGAACAATCTTCCTGGTCCTATTTTTTACAATGTCAATGTATAAGTCATGTATACAGTCATGTGAAAAAACAAGTAGCTCCATGGAAATTGTTGGCTTTATTGACATATTTGGACAAACAAACATTTGGTCATCTTTGAAACAGTGCCTACTAATAAAGCTGATAGACTCGAACAAAACCACAAGTACAGTTAGCTTTTTTTTAATCATTTATTCAACAGAAATGTGAATAAATACAATATTCTTCTGTGGAAAAAGTAAGTAGACCCTTGGCCTCAGAAGCTAGTATTGCCCCCTTTAGCAGAAATAGCTTCTTGTAGGCTTTTTGTATAATTGTCCACCAGTCTCTGACATCGGCTTGCTGGAATTTTTTACCATTCTTTCATGCAATATTCTTTCAGTTGCGAGATGTTTGAGGGTTTTCTTGCATGTACTGCCCATTTCAAATCCCCCCACAACATTTCAATGGGATTCAAATCTGGGCTTTGACTAGGTCATTCCATAACCCTCCATTTCTTCTTTTTGAGCCATTCCTTGGTGGATTTGCTAGTGTGGTTAGGATCATTATCCTGTTGAAAGGTCCACTTTCAGTTCAACTTCAACTTTCGGATGGATGGCCTCACATTATCTTCAAGCACTCTTTGATATGATGCAGAACTCAAAGTTGAATCAATGAATGCAAGCTGTCCAGTCTCTGAGGCAGTGAAGCAACCCCAAACCATAGCATTTCCTTCACTGTGCTTCACAGGTGGTATGAGGTGCTTCTCCTGAAAAGCTGTCTTTGGTCTGCGCCAAACATGTCTGCTTTTTCTGTGGCCAAACAACTATATCTTTGATTTGTCTGTCCACAGCAGATTATTCCAAAAGACCTGGTCTTCATGCTCATTGGCAAACTGTAATCTTACTGTAATGTTCTTTTTAGACAGCAAAGGCTTTTTCCTGGCATGCCTCCCATGCAGGTCAAATTTGTGTAATCTCTTTCTGATTGTAGAAGCATGCACTTTGACACCAACAGTTGTAAGACTTACTAGCAGATTCTGTGGTGAAATTTTGTGGCTCCTGGAGACCTCATTTTGCATCAGATGGTCTGTTTTTGGGCTGAATTCGTTGGGACGACCAGTCCTGGACAACTTGACAGTCGTTTGAAATCTGCACCTTTTGTAGATTATTTTCCTTACAGTGGAATGATGTTTTTCAAATAATTTGAATTTTTTAAATCCCTTGCCAGACTCATAGGCATCCACAACCTTTTTTCTGAAGGCCTTACAGATCTCTTTACATCTTGGCATGACATAATGAGGTTTAAATAAGACAGGTTCAACCTGCACTCCCTAAGCTTTTATATATTTGAAGGTGTGATAAATGTAGGGGTGTACTTATTTTTTCCATGTGACTAATCTGTTAGGGTTTTTTAAAAAAAATTTTTTTATTTAAATTGTGAAAATTTCTACAAAAATTTCAAAAGAGTGCATATAATGGCATGTATCACATCACATTCCTCACACCCAGCTACCAAACTGAAGCATGGTGATGGTAGCATCACAGTGACTGTTTCCCTTGGCCTCTTGGTTGCTTCTCTGATTAATGCACTGACTTTTGGTGGATCTTGTCTTTCTATATTGCCGTACATTTATGATCTCCTGATGCAAGCACTCTAGACATAGTACTAAAACCTCAAAAGCTGTAATATTAGAGTTGCTAATAAAGAGTCTTTTTTTTAACATATTAACTCTTCACGTCAGTAAAGGCCAGAGGCATTGAGCACCATGATTTAAAAAAAAAAACAACACAAACCTACACATTCAACATGGTACAAGCAGACACGGCTCTCTCCTTGGAGCCATTAGTCACCATTCATACATTCATCTGAAGGGTTCAGGAGGCTGGACGGTGCCGGTGCTCCATTCATTGTGCTCTGACTGAATTCTAAAGGAACTCTTGGTCTTTACTGACTCAGTCCTTAAATATGTTCCATGATGTCAGTGTTGTGCAGAACAAGCTTCTGGACACTGATGAATAATGAAACATTCCTGGATGTGTAAATAAGAGAAATGCGAAATCACACCCTTGACTGTGGCTGGCTATTCACTGTTATTTGTAGTTCTATATACTGTAAATGTCATCTAAATGGCATAAAATAAAAATAAAAATATAATGGCTGTTATTCATCAAGGTTGCATAGAAACAAGCCTAGAGACAAGCCTAGATTTGAGCACACAGAATGATGCACAAATGAATCAGCATCTGATTCATGAAACTGTCATTCAACGTTAAAATGAGCAGCAGCCTGGAAAGATGTTTCACATGTTCCAATCTGATAGTCTTCAGCAGGGTTACTAATTACTGATTACATTACTGATTACTGCATATAAACAATAATCAGATTACTAATTACTTTACTTTCATGTTGATTTCAAAACCTATCAAACCTCCAAAAATACACTACCAAGTGAAACTCGTAGTTCTTTCAGTGATTTTAGAGTGCGTCAATGTATGACGTGATCAGAACAAGTCGGATTTATCATGACACTTGTCTCGGGTGTTGTCACTGTTTGTAGGACTATCAGACCGATAAAATATAAAACTTTTCTAACTAGGCTAGTTTGGTGTCACAGCTAAGCTATCACTGTATGGGTTTAGCTGCTACAGTGCCATGCAAAGTACATTAACTTTCCTTATGCTCTGCTCATATCATGTTCATGTAAACTGGAACTCATTTAGACATTTACACACCTTATTTCCTGCTCAGCATCAGAGAATGTTACTGTTTCAGTTTCAACCTCTTTACGCGTTAAAAATCATTAAAAAAATCAGCGCATATCCATTTTCCCTCACAAAGGCCATTTTTTGAGAGCTGTCAGTCAATAAGACACGAGTGTTTCCACGTATTTTCCTGTAATCCCTGTCTGATTGGTCTCACCTCCATTCACTGAAGATATAAAATTACAGCCGATCTTCTTTTACTGACGTTTAGTTACGTAGTGAGAAACCGCTCCAAGTGGGGGTAAAGAAAAAATCTTCGGGGCAAAACGTGATTTATTTTAAATTTATTTAACAATAAATTTGTAATGCAAGTAACCTAATTTTATTGACATCAGTAACTGTAATCAAATTACATAAATTTAAAATGTAATGCCTGTAAGTGTTATCAGAAAAAAAGTCATTAGATTACAGTAATGCGTTACACCCAACTCTGGTCTTCAGTACTATATATAGCTTCCCCGAACCCAAACATGTTCATTTTTATTATTTTTTTATGTATCGCAACTACAAGTAAAGTTATAGCATTTTACAAATTACCTATACATATATTATACATATAACTATACATATATAATACATATATTATTATAATGGTACAACACATACTGTATACTGATAGATTTTTTTCTTTGTTCAGTGGCGCAGGCATTATGTTTTTGGTTTGTTTGTGTGTCCGTCTGAGATTCTCATTAGCACAATATCTCGAGATTCAAGGTTGAACGCTTGTAGGATTCAGCAGTAAGTTCTGGTCCACTAATTTGATTGATCAAGCAGCATTCCAAGAGTGCCGATATTTCCTATAACCTCACTGGGATGTTTCACTGTGTGTATCATGAAGCTCGTCTGTACTAAATAAAGCCAGTATTAAATAATAATGTTTTTTTTAAAATGCAGTTTTTATGATCCCTGTTATTTATGTATTATTTAATTATTAACAATTCACAGATTCTGCATGGCACATGAAAGTCAAGCATTTTTTTCAGGTCTCTAAACGTTTTAGGTACTCTTTTAACTACTCTAACATTCACATGCAAAAGTTGATGGTACAGAGATGCCCAGTTTATGAATAAGGAAACTATGTCTGGAATTGTGTATGCACATTTTGTGACTGTATGCAACTCTAATGAATAAAACCCAATATATACATCCAGTATATTGTGCCCAATTATTCCAGGACAAATTCAGTGTACTCAGTTTGTGTCCTATGAGTGACACGGTGCATTTGGGGTGACCCATTGCCTCTGTTCTGTTTGTTTCCCATAATGCCTTGCGCACAGAATGGGCTTTTGTGCTCGTTTAGAGACAGTCAATGCTATTCTACTGCAGCATAGTCTCATAGGTCACAGGGGCCATTTTAATACAGGGGCCCAGAATGTGGCAGTTGATTAATTAATTCGCTGACTTGTCTCTGGTTAATCACCATCATTTGCAGTTGTCAGAAAGAAAGAAGGACAAAAGGGGGAAAAGGCGGGAAAGCTGATTGGGGGGGTGGGGTTGTAAGGAAGAGCAGCCTGCTGTTTTTTAGCCTGCGTAGTGGATTCCACACGGCCAGCTTCACCTCAGGTGGAAAAACCTTGCTAAATTGCAGTTGAACATGTAAGGAAAGAAT
>NC_071275.1:14134014-14166514 GCF_023375685.1 Ictalurus furcatus
TTCAAATATTAGGCAAATTATTCAAACGTGTACAATAATATTTTGGCGACTTATTGGAGCCGTAGAGTTCTTTATTCACCACTCCACGTTGACAGCATCCATTAACTTTTCAGTTTATTCCTGTTGGGGTTAAACTCATTTCTTTCACGTGGTAGTGAAATAACTCCATAACTATAAAAACTCATTAATAAACACAACTATTACTGAATATAGGTGGCTATTTTCAGAGTTGGTGAATTATGCCAAATTTTTCATGAATATTTATGTAGAGAATGTTATGTATATTCAGAGGTGGGTTATGTGCGCACTTAAGAACATTTTCTGGGTTCGCCATTCTTATTATGTAGATTACTTGTGTATAGGTCATGGCTTTAGGTTGCCAGATTTTTTCTTGAATAGAAGCAGGAAAAAAAAAAAAACATTGAATGGCCTTGAATGGCATTCCATATACAGTCCAAAATATGTCTTTCAGCATGACATATTGCGGTTACATTAAATTACATTAAATTGTCAGACAGTGCTGCTAGACTTAATATTGCGTCTCATTCGAGCTGATATCTTGCAAGAAATATTGTCTTAAGTACAAGGTCAGAATCATACATCATTCCACCCCTTGTGCATAACTCTCGCTCACCTCTCTGAATGACATCAGACTGTATTCACTTCTCAGGTCTAATTACAGACATACACAATTTTGGTATTAAATCCTCACTATGTGTACTATACATAACTCGACCCTGAATACGGCCCTGTGGGAATGGTGGTAGAGTGGATACGTGGATTTTTGTGCTGGTCCCAAATTCGTTTTTTGACTAAGGTCCCCAAAAGTACAGAAACATCACAAAATTAGGAGGTATGTTGTTTTAATTTGCCCTTTTTTCATGAGGCATTGTCAGAGCTCTTTCAGGGTCAGAATACCTGTGGACGGTGTTAGTAAAACAAAGGCAAATGTCAAAAATAAATGGAAGCTAGGAACATTAAGATTCATGAAATAATATGGTTTAGAATTGGTAGCATAATTGCACAGAGTTACATAGAGAATAAATATAATGATGAAATTGGCACTAATGAGACCAATAACCAGTGACAAGTCTAGATGATAATTAGCGGGGTGTGTTGAGGGCAGACCTGCAGCAGTAGGAAGCACTCAGTAATTGCTTCTACGTCAGCGCCATTTGAGGTAACCAAACTAATTAAGAGCAAAATAGTTGAATATTATGGAGTTTAAAAGCGATTCTTGTCAATCGGTGGATATTCTTATCCAGAACTGCCTGTATGCATGTACAATTCAAAAGAATAGTAACAGTAAGAAGAACACTAATACAATCTCAAGTTGACTTGTAGAAGCTAACAGTAAAATCCTCAAAGGTACGCATTCTTATGAGCATGTGGATATTGATCCTGTGATGTTGGGATTCAAAGCCTGATGCTCAACGAGTTGAACTAGGCGTAATGCTTAGATTTTACCCCTGAGCCAAAGACCTCAGGAATATCATGTGTCTTTGGTTGAGTTTAAGAAGAAATCTCAATAACATCATACACTGCAGTATGGTTAGATTTGCTGATAATTATTCTCTTGCTAGTGTATTATCGGTGCCTGGAACCTGAAGATTGGGAGTTTAAGTTGCAGGATTGGTGGAGGTTGGTGGGATTAATCTCAGAAGTATTTTATATCTCTGTGTTATTTCTAGTGAAGGGATTTTAAGAGAAATATCTCCAACCAAGATGATTCCTGAATGAAATATAAGTGAGGATCACCATTTATTCTCCAATTGAGTTTGAGTTGTCAGAGATGGAAATATAAGACCATGATCAGAGTTGAGTTACTCAAACTGAACTCAAATGTTTACATCAGTTTTCCGATCTCAAATACAACTACAGATTACGTATTATTCAGAAGTTGCACAAGAGTTCTGCACAGAGGGTGGAGTTAGTGGAGCCTAAAATTCATAGATGATGTTTTTGCATCTATGAAGAAAAATTAAGTCCAGCGTCACTGTTTTACAGTCTGATTTAACCACAATATGTCACACTGAAAATACACTCAAAGAACTATGCAATGCCATTTGAGAGCAATATTAAATATATAAATATGACACTAATAATTATCGGCACCCCGTCCAGGGTGTCCAGCGCCTTATGCCCCGAGTTCCCCAGGATGGGCTCCCAGGGGCGGAAAACGGATGGATGTACACTAATAATTAATTAATACCGTTGTCCGTTTAAAGCTTTTACTTTGTACAGAAGACATTGGAATATACAGAATCTTAATTGGAGACCATGCTTATCACAAAGACTGATGTTTTTTTTTAAAATTAATGACAGAACACTTCCTTAAAGTGAGCTAATGTATGGCAGAGAAGTGCTTGGACAGCTTTAACAAAAACTGCCTTAATAAAAAGATTGGGTTTTATTTGATTAATCTGACGATTCAAAAATAGTGAATTAAAAGAAATAATAGTCTGCATCCCACACATGCATTAAGATTCCATAACCTATTTTTAGTATCTCATAATTGCTATTTTATAATCTGCCAAATAATGATTTTGTGACATGTTTAATGATGATATTGTCAAATTAAACCAAACTGAATTGCAGTGATTAATGTGAATATTCGCAACTAGGGCTATTCAGAATTGACAGAAATGACATCTGACATCACTGAACTAGAATAAACAGACGAAATTTTGTTATGATAACATTACATTCATGAAGCAATACATCTGTGTCTTTGATACTTTTGGATAATACTCAAGGAAGCTTCAGCTAGAGTTTCATTTGGTGTCAATAGGATGCTTGCTACTGCATTTTCCCTGAGGGCTTTTTTTTGTGTTTTGTTTCGGTAGTGTCAAAACCAACCCTTTAGAGCATAAAGACAAAAAAAAAAAAGACAGAAAGACAGAGAGAAAGACAGACAAAGATCAAGTGAAAGAAAGAGTTAAAGTCAGCAATGACAATGAAATCAAGTGCCTGCTGCAAAAGAGGAGCTTGATGTGTTTTTGTTCAAATCTATCCAAACCTTTAGACACTGTTTAAAGTGCAATATTTAATACATGTACAGTGCAAACGTATATAAAGGACAGCCTTGCTTAGTGTATTACGCAATCAGAGGAAGAAAGAGAGCAAAAGTTGATTTACAAAAAGGACTTTTTTTTCATTTACCCTATAACTGCTAATATTTTATTTTTAATGAAAGTACATTAAAAATATGTTTAGAAACCGAACGATAATTCAGTAATTCCCTTCTAAATTTCAAAACGGACCAAGAGGAGATTTTGGCTTTGTTTCAGGTTCTATCAAACAGGCAGAAATGCTTAAAATGATTTAAAATAGTGCGTGAGTACAGTGAGGGATAAAAGTATTTGATCCCCTGCTGATTTTGTATGTTTGCCCACTGACAAAGAAATGATCAGTCTATAATTTTAATGGTAGTTGTATTTGAACAGTGAGAGACAGAATAACAACAAAAAAATCCAGAAAAACGCATGTCAAAAATTTTATAAATTAATTTGCATTTTAATGAGGGAAAAAAGTATTTGACCCCCTCTCAATCAGAAAGATTTCTGGCTCCCAGGTGTCTTTTATACAGGTAACGAGCTGAGATTAGGAGCACACTCTTAAAGGGAGTGCTCCTAATATCAGTTTGTTACCTGTATAAAAGACACCTGTCCACAGAAGCAATCAATCAGTCATATTCCAAACTCTCCACCATGGCCAAGACCAAAGAGCTCTCCAAGGATGTCAGGGACAAGACTGTAGACCTACACAAGTCTGGAATGGGCTACAAGACCATTGCCAAGCAGCTTGGTTAGAAGGGGACAACAGTTGGTGCGATTATTCGCAAATGGAAGAAGCACAAAAGAACTGTCAATCTCCCTCGGCCTGGGGCTCCATGCAAGATCTCACCTCGTGGAGTTGCACTGATCATGAGAACAGTGAGGAATCAGCCCAGAACTACACGGGAGGATCTTGTCAATGATCTCAAGGCAGCTGGGACCATAGTCACCAAGAAAACAATTGGTAACACACTACACCGTGAAGGACTGAAATCCTGCAGCGCGCGCAAGGTCCGCTGCTCAAGAAAACACATATACATGCCCGTCTGAAGTTTGCAATGAACATTTGAATGATTCTGAGGACAACTGGGTGAAAGCGTTGAGGTCAGATGATACCAAAATGGAGCTCTTTGGCATCAACTCAACTCGCCGTGTTTGGAGGAGGAGGAATGCTACCTATGACCCCTGGAAGACCATCCCCACCGTCAAACATGGAGGTGGAAACATTATGGTTTTGGGGTTTTTTTTCTGCTAAGGGGACAGGACAACTTCACCGCATCAAAGGGACGATGGACGGGGCCATGTACCGTCAAATCTTGGGTGAAAACCTCCTTCCCTCAGCCAGGGCATTGAAAATGGGTCGTGGATGGATATTCCAGCATGACAATGACCCAAAACACATGGCCAAGGCAACAAAGGAGTGGCTCAAGAAGAAGCACATTAAGGTCCTGGAGTGACCTAGGCAGTCTCCAGACCTTAATCCCATAGAAAATCTGTGGAGAGAGCTGAAGGTTCGAGTTGCCAAACGTCAGCCTCGAAACCTTAATGATTTGGAGAAGATCTGCAAAGAGGAGTGGGAAAAAATCCCTCCTGAGATGTGTGCAAACCTGGTGGCCAACTACAAGAAACGTCTGACCTCTGTGATTGCCAACAAGGGTTTTTAAACCAAGTACTAAGTCATGTTTCGCAGAGGGGTCAAATACTTATTTCCCTCATTAAAATGCAAATCAATTTATAACATTTTTTATGTGCGTTTTTCTGGATTTTTTTGTTGTTATTCTGTCTCTCACTGTTCAAATAAATCTACCATTAAAGTTATAGACTGATCATTTCTTTGTCAGTGGGTAAACATACAAAATCAGCAGGGGATCAAATACTTTTTTCCCTCACTGTGTATGATTTCAAACAGGTTATGTGTAAGGCACACAGAAGAAATGAATTTGCATTTAATTCTAAATTACAATAGCATTTAATTCCATTTAAAAACAAAAGAATGCCATGTACTGGACGGTACAAAAAGCCAAAGTTTTAGTCATACTCCAGCATATTTATTGTCCTTATAAGTGTAGTTGTGTTAACTTTCGGACACATTATAAAGCTACAGAAGTTTAGCTACTCTTAATAATGCTAGCATTAAACATTAAATAATAGATACCTACATTAACGCTGCTTTTTCTCCTTTTCTGTTTTATCTGTAGACAAAATAATAGCTAGCACATCTTGTACCAAATCAGCTCGTGTCATTCGCTTTAAAATCCAAGTGAAGCACGGTGACATTATCACAATGACATACAACAAGATTTCACTTACAGATTTTCTATTTATCTTTAGTGAAGTGACCACCTTGGCAAAGTTTGCCTACTATAAACACTATAAAATATAAAATACTTCCTGAAGGCCAACAGAGAGACAATGAGGAGGAATGTCTTCCCACAAGCTATTCAGGCCCTCAACCAGGACAACACCAAGGACTAGAGCTTGGACTTGCTTACACAACACCCACACCACCTACATTCATTTAATATATCTTCTATTGGTTCATCCTTGGTAAACACTTTATCCTGCATTGCCCTGTATTTATAAATATTTATTATATTATATATGTGGGCAATTTCAAAATAACTACCTCAGCTTAATGTTGCACGGCATTATAATACATCACAAACCACCTGCACATTCTGTATCTGCATTTTATACCAATTATGCTCAGACTGTTGCTGCCACCCATCTTTATTTATTTAGTTATTTATTTATTTATTTATTTATTTATTTAAATATTTCCCTTTTTCTAACTCTATATAGATTCTATTTTTTGTCAGTCAGTCAAAAGCATTTCACTACACGTCGTAGTGTGAAGTTGAATTTGATTTGAAAATTCATGCTACAAAGTATTGTGCAATTATAACATGTACTGTACATTTAAGTAAATCTTGCTTTTTATTCAGACAGAACCTTGTAATATATTGATTCATTCATCTTCAGTAATTGTTATAGTATCTATGAAGTATATAGTAATTTGAACTTGGTCTGGGTTGCAGTGAATCCGGAAACTTTCCCGAGGCAGACTTTAGAGTTACCAATCCATCGACCTGCATGTTTTTTTTTTTTTGAGGTGGGAGAAAACCAGCGAACCTGGAAGAAACCCATGAGGACACAGGGGAGAACATGCACAGAAACACTATGCAGACAGTAAACTGATCTCAGGATCAAACCCGAGACAGTGGAGCTATGGGGCTGCAATGTTAAATAATCCTTATAATATATAAACATTCATAAATTTATTTTCCTTTTAGAGAAAAAGGTCTATGGAGTCACTTTTTTTAAAACAGCATCTATAATTTCTGAATACCTCATGTCTGCTTTCCACGTTTCCTTTATCCTCATCCTATGCCAGGAAATAAACAACAGCTGGTATATGAACCCGTAAAAATGGTTTTAAGAAGCGCATGCTGTAATCAGTGCTGTGTTTGTGCACTCTAAAACCGGATAGTTCATTTATCTCAAAGAATTTGAGGAAACTAATTACCTCAAAATTTTTATGTTGATAAATCAATTTCTTTAAGACAAATACACTTAAATATAACAAAAATTTAACTCGAACTTTGTAATTTAAAATTAATTTTTGTTATATTTAAGAGTATTTGGCTTAAAGAAATTGATTTATCAACTTAAAAAAAAATAGGTAATTAGTTTCCTCAAATTTCTTGAGTTAAATGAACTTATCCAGTCTTACAGTGTGTTTAAATAGTAGGGATGCAACCGAATATGGATAAATATCATGTTCAGAATGAACAGATTTATATGCAAATAGATATACATTAAATAGGAGGCACAGTATTGTTGTTGTCGTTTTTTTTTTTTTTTTTTAAGGGCTAGAGGTGTGCATCGGGACTGGGATCATTTAGGATGCAGCAAAATAAAGTCACATACAGTAAGCCCGAGCTTTCTAACACAGATCTCTAGCATGAAGGTGAACAATGCCTTTACAGCATTCATTCTTCTATCCCTACTTTAAATAAGGCTACGAGTATATTTATATTTTTGGAAATAGATGGCAATGTGTTATATCCATAGTAAGTAGGTAAATGTTGTTGTGATGAACTCCTCAGTGAAGAATGGTGTGATACACTAATAATGGCAACCGTACCATTCGTTACCAAGTTTAATGAGTCAAAGAAGTCTGCAAGAAGTTAACGTAATTTTAGTTTTTTTTAAAAAAATTTTTTAAATTTGGTCCAAGGTTTAATTTCACAGATCTCTGAATGTACAGCTCTTTTTTTTCCCTGATATTGCCGTTATATAGTGGCATTCCCAACCAGCCCCCCTCATTTAGGCCAATTAGCATGTACCAGAGGCTAACACCTTAAGAACTCAAAGGTGGCAAGAAAATCATTGAAAGTTAAAGCTTAAGTTCAGATATAAACAGCTGGATAAGTTGAGATCAATAGAGTTGGATCCTGGAGCAAGTGGTCAATATTTCATCCCTTTAGATGCAGGGGAAGCCAGATCTCATGAACAGACGGCGCTAGCGGGAGTGGATGGTCCTATGGCACAGCGAGGAAATGTTAATGACCGCTGCACAGCGACCTCAAACCGATAAACTGATAGCGGCCCCGGTGCTGATTCAATAGCGGCAGCTGTAATGAAAAAGTACTACTTTGTCAGTATCGATTTTCCTCCCTGTCCTTTGATTCTTTCCGGGAGCTAATTCACTTGTTGCTGGCTAACACAGACATCACGAGTCAGCCTGGAAAGGCATAGCAATAGTTTCTCTCCGCTTCCAGAAGACAAGACATTTATTACTCTTTTCGCATTTATTCCACGCTGTTCCGGTTTTTTTTTTAGATTTTTTTTTATTACTTATGAATTGGTTTCACGTCTCGTTTTCCATCTCTTCCACACACACACACACACACACACACACACACAGACACTCTGAGACCCAGGTCCAGATGGATGTATGCTCGTTCAAGACATTTGTGTAAATTATTTACAAGAACACAGGTTCACGTACTGTTCTGTGGACTGAGCGGGGGAGAGTATTTATTGGCTTTTGTCAGATGATTCACCCTGAGCTTCTGCCTGACTGCTATTGTTACACTAGGAGGAAAATCACAAGCACAGGCGGCTTGCTATAAACAATTAATAGATTCAAAAATAAACACAGGACATGAGGAGGGCCTGTTATATCTCTCAGGAAAATGCAAAAATTTATTTTCCCCCTTTACATCACATACAGCAGGGGAAATAAGTATTGAATGCGTCAACATTTTTTTCAGTAAATATATTTCCAGTGAAGTCATTCACATGAAATTTTCACCAGACATCAGTATTAACTCAAGAAATCCACACATATAGAAAAATCCAAAACATTGAAGTCCATAAATAAAGTTATGTGTAATAAAGAGGAATGACACAGGAAAAAAATTATTGAAGACGCTAAGAAAAAGTTCTCCAAGGCAAGGTAAGGCAAACAACCAGCTGAAATCCATAAGTAGTCAGAAAGTAATTATACCTCCTATTTGTGCAAATTAATATCAGCTGGGTTAGTAAATTGATGGTCTATAAAAGGCTTTTCGTGTCACACAAGAAACATCTCATGATGGGTAAAAGCAAAGAGCTCTCCCAAGACCTTTGGAACCGTATTGTTGCAAAACATATTGATGGAATTGGATACAGACGTATTTCAAAACTTCTGAATCTTCCAGTAAGCACCATTGGGGCCATTATCCACAAGTGGAAGCAGCATCACGCTGTCATCAACTGGAGCTCCTCGCAAGATTTCGGACCAGGGACTCAGAAGAGTAGCCCAAGAGACAAGAACCACTCAGAAAGAGCTCCAGAAACACTTGGAGGCAGCAGGTGCCATTGTCACAGAGAAAACAATAGACAATACTTATTTCCCTGCTGTAACCGTAAAAAAATTGGAATCACATTACTCTAGTGTCTGCATAGCAATGCTTATGAAATGCAATAATGTTATAATAATACGACTACTACTACTACTACTACTACTAATAATAATAATAATAATAATATCCTTCTGATTTTGTATATTTAATGCATCCTTGGTTCTGGGCCTGAGTACAGTGTGTCAACAGAGCTGGAAAAAGTACAAATACACGTATAGTGTTTTCAATTTTCAAGTTTATTTGTCATGTGCACAAAATGTTAGGGACAGTTGTACATTGAAATGCTTGTTGTGAGGCTCATATTCATGTAATACAGCTGTGCAATACAAAATATATACACAAGAAGAAAGGGGGGGGGGACCAAATACAATATATACAGTATAGAAAGTATGCAGGATATAGCCTGTTAGAAGACAAAGAACATAAAACAAGGAACACCGTGAGTAAATTGGTTAATAGAGTATAATAACAGCTATAGACACTATTGAATCTCAATTTAGATTCAGATATGCTGTGATACAATAATATTGAATAGTATGATTGTCATATAATAAGTCTTTATTTATCACATATACATTACAGTCCTGTGACTGCATTTCTTTGCATGCCCCAGCACGTCAGGAAGCTGGGGTCAGAGTGCAGGGTCAGCCATGATACAGAACCCCTGGAGCAGAGAAGGGTAAGGGCCTTGCTCAAGGGCCCAACAGTGGCAGCTTGGTAGTGCTGGGGCTTGAACCCTTACCCTTCCGATCAGTAACCCAGAGCCTTAACCACCAAGCCACCACTGCTCCTCCATGTGTGGGGGCATATGTGGGCACGTTCCTGCCTCCACCCTGTGTGTGTGGAGTTTGCATGTTCTTCCCATGCTTTGAGAGGTTCCTACAGGTACTCCGATTTCCTCCCACAGTCCAAGACATGCGTTGTAGGGTGACTGGCATTTCCAAATTGTGTGCGAATGGGTGTGTGTGTGTGTGTGTGTGAGAGTGTGTGTGATTGTGTCCTGTAATGGGTTGACACACTGTCCAGGGTGTCCCCCGCTTTGTGCCCTAAGTCCCCTGGGATAGGCTCCAGACTCCCTACGACCCTGTGTAGGATAAACAAATATACAAATACAGTATATACAGTACACAAATATGCAGAATATATTAAGCAAACTGGTATGTATGCCTAATAAGTATGTAGGTAAAGTGCAGATCCTAACTGTAAACACAGGAATATGTGCAGAAGGTATTAAAAGAAATATTAGTATAGAGTTCAGCCATCTTGTGGTGCACTGGAACTGCCAGCGTGTTGAAGGAGTTGGAAAAAGCTGGCTATTGACGTAAATCTTTGAATGCCATGCTGTGAATATCCCATTGTGTAGCAAGAAGGTGGAAGAGAGGACAAGAGCAGCTGAGCCTAATTGCCAGCAAATACATAGATAACTCAGTTTGTAATGTGAAATGAGTGCCACTGTTAAACCCTTAACAGTAACAGTATTAAGCAGGAGTTCATGTTGATTTTTCCACCAAGTGCTGAGTTCAGGAGACACTGCAGAGCATCTTAATGACACTTGGCATGCTACTTCAAATTCTCACCGTTATGTGACTCCAGAAGTACACTGAGCTGCAAAGTCAGTCGTCATGACATTCTATTTTATGCTATCCCTGAAAGCATGGGCGTTTTTAATCTCGCTTCTATTTTAACATTTTAAACCCACACCTGGATGAGTGTGTGATTGTGTTTTTGAATGGTGCCCTGAAATGTACCTATCCAGGGTGTACTCCTGCCACGCACATGGTGCTCCCTGGATAGACTCCGGATCCACCCAGACCTTGTTACTGAAGACAATTCAATTCAATTTTATATGTATAACACTTTTAACAATGGACATTGTCACAAAGAGCTTTACAGAAATATATAAATTCAGGATATACATTTTTAATTAATACATTTCTCCCTAATGAGCAAGCCAGAGGCGACCGTTTCAAGGAAAAACTCCCCAAGACGATATGAGGACGAAACCTTGAGAGGAACCTGACTCAAAAGCGAAACCATCCTCATCTGGGTGACAGTGAATAGTGCAATTATAAATAATTCTCGTCTATAACTGTGGTCAAAAAGTATAACCAGTAAGTCCATTATAGTTTTTACAAGAAGTCTATTTTGTTGAAGTTATCAACTGGTAATAATTAAATGAAAGAAAGAAATCCACACCAGGATGCTTTAACAGTCTTTTAAAAATGTGGCTGCTATTGTTGACATCGTCTACATCGTGTCTTCACTCTCAGCCTGTTCGAAGAAAAAAGAAAGTAAAACAAAGAACACAGTGAGTAACTTGGCCATTACAGTATAATGACAGCTATAGACAGTATTGAATCTCAATTTAGATTCAGATATGCTACACTAACATCACTGTAATTTTCCATTAATGAACGCATGATACTCTAATAATGAATAATATGATTGTCACCATGTGTGACACAGACAGCCAGGTTCTCAGGAGAAGAAACTGCAGTCATTTATAATCATTCAGAGCCAAGAGTTTTACCATAGAGGAGATATTTTAGTGCAGATTCCACTCTGAAAAACCTCTAATAATAGCTCCAGCATCCCCAGTTCACTCAAGAATTACTGTCAGTGTGGAGTTTCACATGTTCTTCCTGTATCTACGTGGGTTTTCTGACAGTTCTCCATGTTTCCTCCCACCTCCCAATTCACCTAGCATGGTTTTGGAAGGTGGAAGGAAACCTGGAGAACTGTAAGAAAATCCATGTAGATACAGGAAGAACATGTGAAACTCCACACAGACAGTAATTCTTAATTGAACTGGGGATGCTGGAGCTATTATTAGAGGTTTTCAGATTTCAGTTTGCGCCTATGTGTGAAAGAGTGTGGACAGTTTCATGGTGTCCCATCCAGTGTGTTTCCAGTATAGGTTCTGGATGCAGGATACAGAGGTTACTGAAGATGAATGAATGATTTGTTATTATTAGTTCCACACAGATTGACCTAAGTGTGTTTTTTACTGGTGTATTTCCATACTGAAGGCTTATTTTCTAGTCAAAAATGTGTAGAGAGCGTAAAGAATACTGTGTGTTTTTCATGACACTCTCCATCCTCACCTACTGCAGGCTCCAGGCACAGGTCAGTTGGGTAAAATTAAGTATTCAGAAAAAAGCAAGTAAAAATGGAAAAGAAAAATGGTGGAGCATTAATAGTGTGGGTGGGTGGTATGGAGTTGGCTAAGGAGGGAAAAAGTGTAAGGTTACAAGATGAAGGCAGGAGTGCTTAGTAGGTTGGCCACACACACACACACACACACACACACACACACACACACACACACCATACATACGCACAGGGAAAATAAGCTTTTCTTATGGGATGGGTGTAGATGAGTAACAGGGAATCTCAGTGGTCGACCACACACACACACACACACACACACACACACACACACACACACACACACACACAGACACACACACACACACACACACACACACACACTACGAATTGGTGTACAGTAGCCACCATGCTTGGTGGTCAAAGTGGAGGGGATGCAAGAAACCCCAAAAAGAGATGGACACCATATGTCCACTTTTTTTCTGGCCAGGAGGAACTGTGGAAATGGAAAATGCTCGGTCTACTCGAGCTCGGTTTTACTGAGGTTTCCTTTGTGCATTTCTGAAGTTAGGACCTAGTTAGAACCTTATGAGGTTCAGAGTGCCTTTTGAAATCATGCTATTATATGATATAGGTACTAAAAACATCATATTTTAATATAAGTGTCAAACACTATAATAACAATGGGAAAACATTTTTGTTTGAATATTACTTGTTCGGTAATTGTCAAGTAAAATTGGAGGAATTTAATTGATTGAACTCTTCTGACTTGTTAAAGTGTCTCTTAAAGAGGTTATCAGAGTAACATTTACCATCCATCAGACCTAAATTGCCCTTTAAACGCTATACCCCCATCATTGGATCTGTTTTTTTTTTTTTTTTTTGCCCTTAAGGCAACACGGCGTACAGAGATGTAAGGACACACGGACCTGACTTCTGTCCTCTCTACTCTGCACGAGCCGTGCCTCTGTCACGCAGACAACCCCCACTCGGCAGTGCCAGGGAACAATTAATATGCACTCATACATTTTTAACGCTAAACTCAATTAGAGTGGGAATGGTAAAATACGGCCATGGCAGAGGCGTCTGTTTCAGTGCCAGGGGTGACATTTTCACTAATGAAGTTGGGCTGAGACTCAAGGTGCATCAATCACCAACACAATCGTAAAAAACATGTACAACAAAGGGGCTATAAAAAAGAGGGACATGTACTGAAGATGGTCAAACATGCTAGTGTCAAACATGATACTGTCCACTATGTGATAGTAAAGACCACCTTGGCTTGGGACTTGGGGGATGTTTTTCCAAATGCTAATTTTCAGCTAGACCATTAGGTGGCCTGTTATAATAATCAAACCTGAGGATAAGTGCCTTAAAGCATTGGAAATAATTGCTTATCAAGTTTTGCCTTTCCCAAAATACCCCAGATTAGCATAGCTTCAAAGCTCTGGACAACGGCGACCTTCTCTGGATCTTTGGTGTGCCAGTAAATCCTCTACACAGAAGATATGGCTCTTGCTGTTTGTCTAGTTGTTTCTAGCTCTGCATTACATTCGTGGACTGAGAACTAGTTCCATTTAGAGAATTCTTGGGTTATAGAGCTTGTCATTTGCTGGCACAGTTCAAATCTGACACCTCTCTTTGGATATTACCAGACACATGCATAAGCCTAATTAAATGATCACGTACGTTCAGCAGGGAGCATTTGTTTTCACCGTCCTAAGATGGGGGTGGACGGAAGTGTTGGACTGGGGATGACAAGGCTCTGGGCAAGCGTGTGAAGGGGTGGTGAAGTCGTTAATTACCACATAAGAAGCATTAATGACTTGATTCACCTCCATCTTTTTGAGAAAGGTCACACAAACAGTATTTGTCATTAATCTTTCTGAACGTGGACACACAGAGACCATTGTGGCATACAGAAATATCGAACCGCCACTGCAAAGGTGCTCAAAAATCAAAACATTTACTTTAAAATGGTTTAATATGTACTTACTCAGATGACAGTCACTGCAAAATCAGTCATTTGAGCATATTAAAATAAACTAAACTGTAAACCACAGTATATCGCATCAATTGCAGACCTGCAGGCACTGAAAGAACATTTCCAAAGAGCCAGAAACTTCACAGCACAACTTTTGACAGACAAACTGACTGAAGGTATTGAAGGTATATTTTGTCCACATCATTAGAACATCGTACAAACCACTGCTAAGCAACAGAAAGTCTGAATATTGAATGCTGAATATTGAAATCTTCAGAAATGACTCTTCAGTCATGGTCAAACATTCGACTGTCTACGGGGACAAATGTTGTTAGCACTGAGAATTCTTCACCCAGAAATTACAATATAGCAAGTATGGAAATAATGTATTCATCACTTCCAAAGATGGGTTCAGTGCTTCGGAGGCTTCCTCTGGGTACTCTGGTTTCCTCCCCCAGTCCAAAGACATGCGGTGTAGACTGACATTTCAAAATTGTCCGTAATGTGTGAATGGGTGCATGAGTGTGTGTGTAATTGTGCCGTGCAATGGGTTGGCACCCTGTCCAGGGTGTCCCCTGCCTTGTGCTCCAAGTCCCCTGGGATAGGCTCAAGGCTCCCCGTGACCCTGTGTAGGACAAGTGGTAAAGAAAATGGATGGATGGAATGATGGATGGATGGATAGACATTATGAGGTTCCCTGGTGAATTAGTGTACCCTGGGTTCGATTCCCAGTTAGGGAACCAACCGTAGCCACTGAAGGGTTGCACGAGGCAGTGCACTCTCAATGCTGATCTGAAGCCTGGAAAATGGTGAGGGTTGCATCAGGAAGGACATCTGGTGTAAAACTTGTACCAGAATCAAAATATGTGGACGGGTGATCCAGTCTGATGACCCTGAAAAAAATAAAGATTATGAGAAGAAATGAGGAAGTTAATATCATCAAATGAAGCATCTGATTTATTAGTTTTCACATTAATTTAACTGGTTTTATATTGTGCCAGGGTTCTTGCACAAACACTGTTAAAGCTCAGAAGTGTGGATTTTAAGGCATTTATTTTCCACAACCCCTTGCTGCAGAACCAAAAATTCCAGAGGGTGGAGTCTGACCTGATCCAGCTTCTCCTACCTGGGCAGAGTCATACCAAAAGTCCAGGGGGTGTAGACAGCATTGTGTGTTTAAAGCTGGATGAGTGCGTTTTTGATAAATGTGCTATTACATGTTGCAGAGTGTTAGGATAAGGGTTCAGGATCAGCTCCGGCTCCACTCCTGGACTTTTGGTTCTTCAGTGAGGTCTGTCTGCTTATTTCCAGTCATGAACATGTGTGGAAATTCAGAAAGTGTTTTGGAATATGTATGGTGAGTCAGTTAACACAAAACACTACAGACTGAAATCCGTTGTCTTAAAACGCTCCCTTATTTTCTGCACTAAGACAGACGTTTCAAAATTCATTTTCCCATTTCTGAGAGAACGGTTTTTAAAAATGCCAAGAAATGTGAGCTATGGAAAGTTTAAAAAATCTTTAAAAAGGCTTGAAAAGCCTGCAGATGTTTTGTATGAATGCTTGCTCAGTTTATCCTTCAAACCATGGGAATGGTTTCTTTACAGCAGAGCACATCAAATTAGCAACAATACTGGCATCATTTTATAAATCTGACAAAATAGAGTATTAAGAAAATAGCATAAATTATGCACACACATTATTTCGATAATAGTATCTCACCGCCACATTAAATTATCCAGTCCCTCTCAGCAGATACCCCTGCCTAAGCTTCAAGCTTTCTGCTCTTGTACTTGAAGTTAATAATAGGATGTGCTGGATCAAGTGCAATTTTATAAGCTGCTGAATAATAATGGCGCTCGCCATATTGTAAAATTAAACCAAATTTGCAGTGATTAATGTGATAATTCCAACTAGGACTATTCATGCAGATATATATTGGAAATATAGCCTACTATGAAAGCTTTCCATCTACTTGTTCATTATACTGTATATGTACTCTCACCGGCCACTATGAACACCTGCCCATTTGTGTAATTATTCAATCAGCCAATCATGTCTCAGCAGCGCAATGCATAAAATCATGTAGATACAGGTCCAGATCATCGGTTAATGCTCACATCAAAAAATCTTACATGATCTCAATGACTTTGACATGGAATGGTTGTCTAGAGTTTACACAGACCTGTTTAAAATGACAGGAAGTCTATGATAACTCAAATAATACTTTCATTTTCTTTTACTTGTTTATTTTCGGTGAGTCTGTGCTCACTAGTGCCTCAGATTGCTGTTCTTGGCTGACAGGAGTGGAACCTCATGTGGTCACCTGCTATTGTAGCCTATAGATTTGATGTGTTTTGCATTCTGAGATGCTTTTCTGATCATCATGGTTGTAAAGAGTGCTTAATTGAATTACTGTACCCTTCCTGTTAACTTGAACCAATCTGACCAATCTCTTCTGACCTTTCTCATCAACAAGGCATTTCTGCCAGCAAAACTGTGGTGGTCTATATATTGTTGGAAGAAAAAAAAGAAAGCAGTCTCTGACACTACTACTAAAGGAAAAAACGGAAACCTCAGAGGTGTGAACTACTAGCAGATACCTTTAATAATATGAATATGCCACATAGCTTAAGCCAACAATGAACAACCTGTTGTATATGGCATTGAAAAGAACCTTTTATAAAAGACTCTCCAAGGTTTTTTTTTTTTCAAAGCTTAACCCCCCCCCCCCCCCAAAAAAAACCTTACTGATAGTAATGCCTTGTTAAAACTCTTTATATTTTCTTGATCTGTCTATTGTACTTTCTTTGAAAATCCAGCACTCACTGATTTATTTTTTTAAATGATCTAATCTAATGTAAATCTAATGTAAATTTTTCGAACACATGTACCCAAACTTTTTATTTTTGCTTCAAAATTAGCTTATTGCATGCTGTATACACAGTAGAATTCAGCTATATCACTCCTTTTGCATATTCAAGAGCACCCATGGTTGCTCATTAAGTCTCACTTGAGGTCTGGGCTGATGACACAGACCCCACATTTTTTGCAGCCATTTGTTTACAGTAAGAAATTATGCACATATCACAGACCACGGCTTTTAATGAGAACGAAATAGGAATAACTAATTACATTTTTATTTTTAACTTTAAACTTTAAATAGTGCAGGTTAACTGTAGGATAAGCGGTATAGAAAATGGATGGATGGATGGATACAGCGGGAAAAATAATGGGCTAAAAAACCCTTTGTGGCAAAGCAATGCAAAATGCCTGTAACTCAAATGTACAATGTACATGTAAAAAAAAAAAAAAATTGGTTAAGACCTGTTTGCACACTGTGGTGATGTTCTGTACTCTGTACCCCTGTAACCACTTTCAATGTGGCTGCTGAATTATTTCTTTTTAGTTACTTAAAGCAAGGTTGGCAGTTTGCTCACAACCGCAGAGTGCATCTAGGACTTGTGCAGTAACTGAGTTCAGGTTTTCCCCCACGTCAAATGAGCGGGAGTGAGAGGAAAGATGTGGGACAGTTAGATGGAACAGCTACCCAAAATTTAAAAAAAAAACTGCCATGACCCTGTCAATTCTGCCTCTATTCACAGCCACTTGTTACTTGCATGTGTAGTGCCCATGTTCACAGAGCTTTAATTATGGCTGCACACTAATCTGCTGCTTAATAGCAAAATCACAATTCTCACATTTCAGAAATTTGACATTTTATGACATTTTCCTGTTCTGCCTTATAACCATGTTTTAACATTATTTAGATACATTATTCCTTATGTATATTAATGAGAGATACTGGGGAACCGAATACGTGGGGTGAGAGAAACGGCAAGGGGGGAGGGGGGTTGGGTTGGGTAGGGAGGGATGGAACGGATGGCCTGTTCCTCTATGATTTAGAGATGATAGTGACGAGAAGAGAAGAGAAGAAATGAGAAGAGGTACAAGTCATAGAAATGCAATCAGTCCTTATGTCATTGACAGTGAGTTATAAACGCAAAACAAATTAATAAACTAAAACTGCAACAGCAAATCAACAACACAATAAAACTAAAACCACAACGGTAAAACCAAACACCAACCAACAGCTAAACTCAACACATGATAGCAAAGTCAAAAACACAACTAAAAACACAACAACAGAATCAAAAGCAAGAGTGCAAATCTAAAACCACAACACGGCTAAAAACACTACAGCAAAACCAAAATCTCAACGCAAAACTAAAAACACAACCCAAAACTAATACCACAACCGAAAACTAATATCACAACCCAAAACCAAAATCACAAAACAAAACTAAAAATAAAAAGGTCAAACTAAAATACACACACACAACACAAATGCAAAACTAAAAACACAACAACAGTAAAAAACAAAACAAAACAAAAAAACAAACAAACAATCACTAAGGCAAAACTAAAAATACAACAATAACAAAAAAAAATATGCAACTATGAACACAACAAAACTAAAACCACAACCATAAATCAACAACACAAAAGCAAAACCAAAAACATGACATCAAAACCAAAAAAATACCACAACAAATGTGAAAACGGCACAGCAAATAGCAACATTCACTCAAAACCGGAAAAAGGAGACCTTACAATAAGGCTAAAATATTCGCCTAAATGAATGAACTGATGCTTTTAATCGTGTTTATTTTTATCAAGGACATTCGTATGAGGCAAACAGTGAACATAACTTCGCCTTACCTAAATATCTTCACATTACTGTAAGTTGTTTTTTGCGAGGCTAACTAGATAACATACTGAAAAAGTGCAAAACACTTTCTTTGTGATGGTCGTAGTGCTGTTGTGTTTTTGCTTTTGTTTTTGTTTTTGTTATTTTGGTTTTGGTTTTGCTGTTGCATTCCTGTAACAGTTTTCCTGCCGTTGTTTATTCTCTTGCTTTTCCAACATTGCTGTTTTGTTTTTTTGTTTTGCCATTGCATTTTTGCTCTTTTAATATGTCTTGCACTTACTGTACGTCTCACTTTAGTCAAAAATGGGCCAAAACAAGGCATAAAAGAAGATAATCGTGTGTGAAACCAGAAAACCGGCCTCCCTAAACCCCCTCTGTCACCCTTGCTTTAATTACACACTTACTGAGGTCACCTAACAGAAGTGTTTATCTTAAAAAATAACCATGTGAAGTCACAGCACACACTGAGCCATGTGTAAGCGCTTGTTGTTATTTCCGTTTTCAGGCTTTCAGGGCTTTAGCCCTGATCTTAAGCTGTGCACCAAGCAGGGTCATTCGGCGCAGGCTCATTATCCCAGACCCCAGCAATAAAGCAAATGCAACCTCCAAGCTGGCAAAATTAGGACCCGTTTTTTATTTGCCAGAATGTGACATTTTGATTCTGCAAAATAGACTAATAAGGGAGAGGGCTGAACAACAAATAACAAGCCCTAAAAGTAATAAATGAGGCTTAAGCAACAGTGCTGAGGACAGCACAGAGGTCGAGGGGAGGGAGATGCATGTAATGCATGTAAATACCCAACGTAGTGTTTATATTCAAATAAGTTTATATTTGAATTCATTATCTTAACCGCAACAGTCAAATGAATGCGGTAGATTATTGATAATAATAACAGATGGGCATAAATAAAAGGTTTAATAATAATAATAATAATAATAATAACGTATTATTATTATGACACATACTACCATAACGGTTCGAAATCTTTCTTTCTTTCTTTCTTTTTTTTTTTTAATTTTCAAATATTCCTTAAATGTGTTTTTAAATGTGAAATCCTGTCACCAAAAACATGTGGAAAACATCTGTGCATAAAGGCCAAGCCCAGCTCCATATTGACTTCAAAAATGCACACAAATAAAAGAAAATAATGCCATCCACACTCACTGACAGTGGAAAAGGTGCAACCTGGAACACCTAATAAGAAGAAATATAGTTTCAAAAGTGGCTCCAGTCAACAAGTCAGCCAATTTATAAGATACGTTTATCCCTAAATGACCACTTTATCTAGTAGAAAATAGAAACGAAGGAACTGTCCCTGAATCCTGTATACAGCACTCACCCTCTCCTGATAACTGACACTCATCTTCTGTAAGTCAAAGCTTATTGTGTGTGCATGTATAAAGATATACATTCTCAGAAATAAAAGGTCCAACCTAGAACCCTGAAGCTTTCTTATGGGTTTAAAGATTCCATTAAAGGTTGTGGTTTTTGTTTTAAAACAGGGTGTTCCTTATTAGAGAGTCTTCTTTGTAGATTCTTTTATGAAGCGATGAATTCTTAATCGAAAAGAACCCTTTCTTTAAGTGTACTCATTTTTTTTGCATCTGGCTTCATGAGAATAAGAATTCTTCTCATTTTGTGACATAAGACATTGTATTGCAGTGTTATGACAGTTGTTATGCAACATGTGTAATAACATTTGTCATGAGATCAGGGTTGCGGTAGATTTGGAGCTGATTCCAGGAAAACTGGGCATGAGGCAAGGAATACATCCTGGATGGGATAGCACATAGGAGCAATTTAGAATAGACCATCCACCTATTGTCATGTTTTTGGGAGGTCAGAGGAAACCGGAGAACCTGGAGGAGACATAATTGGGAAATTCAGAATGAAACCCGCATACCCTGGTACTGTGAAGCAACAGCGCTACCCACATTACTACCATGCTACCCTATGACAGAAAAAAAACATTTGCATGCAACTAAGTCTAATGCTATGTGAGGAAAAGCACAAACCTTATGCATGAAGTAGGCAACACTCAATATGTTAAGAAAAATGGTTAAATTATTATCGATCTTATTCAAATAGTGTAGTGATAGAGGTTAGTTTGGAAAAAATAAGATGATGCAGAATGCCTCGTACAGAGCATTCAACTGAAAGTTTATGTTGCTGTACAATCTATGCTTGCGACAGAATGTTGCTATTCAACGTATACAAGGTGAAACAAAAAGCTGCATTCAGACCATTCATTTTTTCTTTCTTTCTGTGAGACTGACTTGGACATACAGTAGAATATGATGTTGAATATTAAGAAAAGGTACTAAAAAGGAACTATTCAAAAACTATACAACAAATGAGTCATTTCATTACGTGTAATAAAAGTACTCATATGGTACAGTATTTCAGAGTTAGAGGAAACCATCTTTTTGTCAGAATTGTCTGAACAATTCATCATAATGATACATTTTATTGATTTCCATGAGGTGACCTAGGGTATTTTGTCATCAGGGTCATGACAGTTGTAATAAAGTGTGTAAATAATGTGTAATAACATGTATCTTAAACCATATGCAAACTAGTACTAGAACCATATGCATACCATCACCTATTATGACAACTACTATGTCATGACAAATACTGTTAATAGTCACATGACACTACACAACAACATCAACTGTTATGACAGCGTATGACATCAGGCATGACTGGTGAATGACATGGTTACATGTGTGTCATGACAGGCTTCACTTCATTTTTCTTGTATTGTGCATTTACATAGATCTCTAAGTTGTGTGCAGTTCTTACCAGAAGATTTCAACAAATGGATAAGAAAATTCCGACTTCAATTCAATTTAATTTTATTTGTACGCGCTTTTAACAATCATCATAACGCGGCTGAACAGAAATCCATATGTAGATTTAGATTTCCAATGAGCAAATCAAGATTTCATGTGGTTTACATGTGGTTAGCTATGAAAAGATGCTTATGAATCAACAACAACAAATCTAACAACAGCAACACTCATTTTAAATCCCTTAGTGGCAGTTAGAGATATATAGATAGATCAGTGCAACAGAATTCTTTAATCAGTAGAAGATTGCTTTCGGTATTACCAACCTGACTTTGCAAGCTTATTATCACTTGCTACCCAGAAGACATGGTTGGCCTTTAAAAATAACAGTCCCCTAAAGGCTAGTAGTGACTGGAACAAGCACACACTCATTAACACGTTTTAATGTGGGTTGCGTGAAGAAGTGCAGACCCCTACTGGCCTGCAAAGACGACTCGCTGTTCCTGGACTATCTCATCTCCATGTGTATCGGACTGGACAACCTGCTGGAAGAACATGGCTACTGAACAGATCATGAGACTCTGGTATATGATCACCACAAAGGATCAACTCGGGTCAACTTTACTCATTCAAATATTGGAAGGATGCCCTCTAAGGGGGTGGAAACCAAAAGAACAGTTACCTAAAATAGATTTGAACATGCTGCGTGATAAATACCAGTGCATACAGTTTCATTTGTATTAATACTGCCTTTTCAACAACGTCCAGTTATTAGGACTGTGTTATCTTACAGCTCACTGTTTCACGCATTCAAACATCTCGATTTATACTGGTGACATCATCATCTGCTGGAAATTTACTGGGAAAACCCTTCACATGGTTAAATTTTGACATTTTTCAAATTACATATATAGTTCTGAAAACATTTCTGAACTGAAATATGTTTCTCGTTTTCATGCATCACAACCACTGGTCAAGCGTTTAAAACGTGCGCTTAGACCTAAACGTGAAAATGGAGAAAATTACATTTAAAGAAGCTATTCCAACTGTGGTGCAGGAGCATCACGGGCATTTTGACAACTGATATATGATTACAAACTGGCCATTTTACAGCCAGTTGATCAAAGTGTGACTTTCACTAGCATCTAGAAAGGTTTTAGACATCTTTAGACATCATGGTCAATCTTCAGAAAGATAGCAAGGGCAAAATTAAAAAGTAAATAAAGCTTCCAGATACTTTTGGTGAAATAAATTTATGTAAACCTTAATTTTCACCAAAGTGTTTTTGCGGGGTTTTATTTTGTCTATTTGAGAAAATTCAGCCAGAGTGAAATCCAGTGGGTTTTCCCAGCCCACCACACACACACTGTAAAGGCAGTATTGTCAAGGTTACAAGGGCACAATTTGCCAAAGCTCTGAAGTGGCCTCTCACCATCTGTCCCTTTACTAGGTCTTGCCTAGGGCCTCTAGAGTATATGCATGAAGGAGGGAAAGGTTGATGTGGTGATGGGTTGGCTGACCCCAAACACCATCTGGGAATTGCCATGATTTTACCAGAATTTTATTTGGATATACAGCAGTTATTCTGCTCTGTCATGCTCAGGCTGCAGAAGACCTGAAACATTGATCGATCCATCATCTTTCTGTTCATGGTACTCAAGAAGCCATGAGTATGTCCAGAAGACTCAATGACTCACTCCTAAGTTATTTAGTCCATTTACATTTTAAGTATTTTTTGTTTATCTTTAACAGTTGTTTGTAAATAACTGTTGGAGTGGAAATTTGGTCGACACGCTGAGGGCTTTCCTGGATTTGCATAAGAGAAAGGATGGGTTTAGAAGCAGGATTCTGAGTGAATGAAGAGGATGTTTTTGATCTCATGCTGAAAGTTAAAATCTATCATTGGTGGCTGGAAAAGTAAACTCTACATCCCCATGGATAAACCCCAGGCTGGTGTTCACACACCTCTGAAGCAAGATGGAGGATTGAGGGGGTCAGGACATGGAATTAGCAATGCATTCCAAGTGCTTAGACTTTGTGACATTTTAATCCTGTTTATCCTGTCTAACTATATATATACATATATAGTTTCCTTTTGCTCTGTTTAGCAAGAAGTCTTCCTTTATGTTTATGAGCATTACAGAGTATTCATTAAGTAACAAATAAAATATGATGGGGCATGCTGTTATAGCAAAGCAAGCCACATCCTAAAGCACAAAATGTTTTACCTTATACGACAGCAATTTTCTAACAATATATATAAATGAGTGACACATCATGCGTTTTTAATAATTTAACATCAATGAGACAAGTTTCTGTTATCATTTACATTATAGCAGCTATAGTTGTGTTGAGTTGTTCCCTCACCAGTCTCTCTTTTTACTTTTTTTTTTTTAATTTAATGTAAAAAAACAACCAAAAAACGAGCGTGTTAATGTAGATCTGTGAATTGAATTACAACTAGAACTATTGTCCGAACTTCTGTTCTAGAAAATGAATCAACACCTTCTGACCAATCAGAACAGAGATGTGAGGGACTGGGACGTGGATGCAAGTTGGGTGTTTTTTGGGCAAGCAGGTTATTATTGAGGAGAACACTTACAAAACAAGTCAACTGCAAAACAGGATCATCAGCGAATACACAAACACGAGCAAGAGCAGGAACGTGGTATAATACAGTACATACATGAGACTAAGAATAACCGAGGTGAGATCTTTCAACACATGACAAAACCTTGACAGTGAAACACAAAGAACCCAGAACAGTGTTACGAATTAGTGAAACACAAAACAGGTGCGAGTAATCTGTGAGCGTGACTAGGTCATGTGATGTGCTAGGGCTGATGGGTAATGTAGTTCTTGTCAGCCATATTGTGGTCAAAACCAGCAATGATGTGACAAGAGAATTCAACATTACTGTAGCATGATCAAATTTGATCACTAGGCAATCATTTTTTTAAACCAACTATTTTCTTTTCTCCTATTGTCACACATATTTCATTTAAATTTACCCGAACACATTAGAATTCCTGCATGTATTACACTTTATTACCTAATACAAACTCAGGATGCATGGGCATTAACCTGATATGCGTACTTTTATCTGATTATCAGCCTCACAACAAGGCAAGCTTCTTTTCAAAACGTCCCGAGTGTCTCTTCTCTTTCTGTCCGTCTTTCACCATCTCTCTATTACTGCTGAGTGACGGCTTCACAAGCAGCCCGCAGAATGACTTTTCACTTGCACAATGGCCAGGATTGCTGTTTAATTTGCAGTTGAAGGGCATTAAGATAATACATTCATTTAGTAAATCTTACCCACAAAGGCTTGGCCATCTTTGCTTGCCTGGCTTACAAGAAGAAGTGCTTTTGTCTTACGTTTGGCAATATTCATTTTTATTACCTTAATTATAAATTTATCTTTTAATTAGCGTTTTAAACATTCCTTCCTGTAGGAAGTTATTGGTATTTTTTTTGCCTGTGTTTATTCTTCACTCCCATTTACCAAACCCTTACTGCAGAATAATGGGACAGGTCAGGGTCTCTTAGACTGTCTAATTATGAACAATTATTGAATTGGGATATGAGAGCGAAGGTTGGCTCATGTTGGCGACTGCACTTTCAGGCCAGAGACAAGCGCCAGGGTCTAATTCCCTCTCCAGACTGTTTGCTTGTGTGTCTACCAAGCTAGGGTCGATGAGCCAGAGCATCCTGCCAACACGGGCCAATGGACAATAGATTGCTTAACTTTTTTTCTTCTTCTTCTTCTTTGCTGTTTTTTCTGCCTCATGTTGCATGTCTCGCTCCAAAAAAATATACAGGAACCAAACCACTAAGGCATAAAAAAACAAACAAAACATGCACACAATACAATTCCTCGCATTTTTCCTTGACTAATGGCCTTCTCCGTAGCGCTGATGCTCCTCCCTGTGGAATGCTTTCATAGTCATCGGCTTTCAGAGCATTGTGCTGGTGCAGTACCTTAAGCACATCAATCTCACTAGTTTGAATAGGTGGTGGATGAGTAGAGGAGCAAAAAGGGTGAATAAACACATCATCTTTTAGAGAGAGTGGTGGGGGAAAAATGCAAAATGGAACGGTTGTGTCCATTCTCTTTTTGAAAAAAAAAAACAATCACTAATTTGAAACGAATTTCTCCGTAGATGAACGCTGGAATCCAATACAATACCAGAGCAACTAAAAACAGTGTTAAAAAAGAGAGAGAAAGGGAAAAAAGGAAAAAAAAAACAGAAACTAACAAACTATGACATGCAAACTCTGATGAAGACTAGTGCATTTTTTAAATACTGCTATTTGACTTTGAACAAAGTGACTTTTGAAGTGAAGGGAGCTGTTTCCCCCTTTTTTTTCCCCATTTCCCCCCCTATATTTTAATGCTCCCCGCTCTATCATGCAAATCCCCATTCAAATTATTAGAGTATTAGAGCCCACAGCTCTAATGTCACAGAGACAAAATGAGATGGGGGACTTAAGCACCTAACGAACAATGAAATTTCAAAGCCCTGGGACAGGACAATTAAGCAGCAGGCTTAGCCAATGATGAAAATTTATTGCTATCTAATACATATTTCTATTTTCTGAACACTAACCAATTTGAATGTGATTAAGGGGGGAGGGTGGGGGGCTGTTCATTAAAGTATAGCAGCTACAGAGGTCTATATTGGAGGGTCTTTTGATGTTAAATTACAAATATGCACCCGAAATCTTATTTATTGTCTTTTTTGGCCGCGTATTGTTTCTTTGGCCGCCTATTAAATGGCTTTTTTAACCCTGCTTACACTCGTTCAATCCGGCAACATTAATGAGAAAGTGTGAGGGCGAGAACTGTTCTTATGAGTTCTTATCCTCGTTTTTAATTCTTCCTCCACATCCTTTCATCTAAATGAAATTGCCCCCCTATTGTTTCCTTTTTGCCCTTCTGTGCTATTATCATAACACCGAGTTCTCATGCCTGGTGTCCTCAGAAGGGCAAATGCACCAGGGGTGTCTGGGTAAGACCTTTTGTGTGTACATTAAAGCCAGGAATTACCTGCGATCTGTAGACAAGAGAAAGACTCCTGCGGCTTCGCTTCGTCCCTTCAGTTCCACCTGACGGTAATAGTTCTGCCTCTGTATAATGGTTTTGATAGAATTGTGATCATTTCTTGAGGAGAGAATAAAGACTGAAAATGGTATTCATTCCACATTATGTTGAAATGTTCAGGAACATGAGTGATATTTATAAATTCCTTGATCGATAAATGGTGAAGATTTCGTTTCAAACTGGAAAGGGTGAATACGCCTTCCAAAAGTTAACAGCCTAAAAGTTATTTCCTTGTCGTGCTGGTCAGGTGAAGTCAGCATGGATACTGATACTGACCGCGCTTATATTCCGAAGCCAAATAAAAGTAATATGGAAAGCAATAATTCTGAGAATGAAGGAACAACGTGGGTTTTGTTATTTACTTGCCTGTTAAAATAGACGCCTTCATTTTCGGCGAAAGGGTAAAGAGCGACCCGTGCATACATCTCTCTCTTTCACCATGAAGAGTAGGCGCCAATTAATTCCCTTTAATAAATGCAGTCTCAGGCACAGTTTAACAGGGATAAAGGACATTTTCATTAACTTTCTTTATATTTAATGTTCAATTAGTCCTGGGTATAACTGGACACTAATAAGATGGAAATATGGGCACAGAATTAATGTTCCTGCAGGAATAGACCCTTCTATTGGTATTCACCAGGAGCAGTCACTGGACCACACCAAACCCTGATCATCTCTGTTTATTAAAATGCATAAATACGTATGTTTACTGAAGTATACGTGTGGATATAATATATGCATCCAGAAACAAATGTTGGATGAGGTATAAACAAGCTGTAGCTGATTGTAGATGTGTACCTTAATTAATAGTTACTATTAAAAGAAATAGGGACTGCTGATGCAACGTGTTTTATTTTTAACCACAGTTCTGCTGAAGGAGTTGATTCATTTTCTATAGTATAGTCATTTCTATAGCAACAATGTACATGGGGACTTGTACGACAGACCCGCCACAAAAAACGGATTTTCAAAATGCGTACATTGTAGATATGGTGAGGGTTTTCTGTGAGGAGATATTTATTTAGCATTTTTTGGAAGGAGTCTCCAGTGTCAAAGGTGAAGCCGTAACTTCAAGTTACACATTTGGGGACTTTATCCAGTTACATTACAGACAGACAGAGAGAGAGAGAGAGAGAGAGAGAGAGAGAGAGAGAGAGAGAGAGAGAGAGGCTGGTGAGAGAATGACTATTTATAACAGACTGTTTATAATTGGAACTTACGTATTTAGCAGATGCACCACAATATTATATAAATAACTATTAATGGACAAAAGGTACAACTTATCATTCTTTAATTAATACTCATTTACAATCATGGTAAAGTGCTGCAGTACAAGAGGAATAAAACATGTTTCATTTAACAGCAGACTCTGGTGAATTTTTTCCCCTTGTTTTACTCTCCAATTCTGAGAGTAAAGGTTTCTAAACATAATTGCTTGTGGAGTTATTGGTTTACTGCATCCTTCTTCCAAAGCAGTACAGAATATGTTCTGTGATTTTTTTTTTTTTTGTCATTGAATAACCTTAGAGTTGCATGTTTCAAGGCTGTAATATAATTGTTTTTGTTCCCCTCATAAAAAGGAGGATTACAGCACCAAATTTAGAATGAATGAAAACCGAATGTGAATCAGAAACAAGGCGCATTAACGATGTTAAACTGTTAAACAGTGGTCTATTGTATTGAAATTCCCGCAATTACGAGCCAAAATAAGAACACAGAGAAATTCAAGAATTCGAAAAATTCAGTCTTTCATTTTTGAATATTTCTCTAGTAACAGTAATATGTCCACCCTCTTTCACTCATTCCCTGCCTCTCCCTCGCACTCTAAGTGTGTTCAGGAGAGGTGGCAGGCGTCCAGGCCTGCGGTCAGGCAGCACAAGACACACTCTGTGCTCGCAGCAGCAAGAGCAGGGCATGCAAAGCCACATCCTCTCGGATGTCAACTCAAGCACGCCGCCAGGGTTTTAAGAGAGATGGCAGCAAATGAGAGACGCTGGTCAGGAGCAAACGTTAGGGAAGCCACCAGAAAGAGTGAGGGGAGTGAGGGTGGGGAAAGTAGGATGGAAGGAGAGGACAGAAAGTTCAAAAAAAGACAACTGGAAAGAAACATAGGACCAAAGCCTCCCACATTCCTGTAGGAATGTATTCTGGCTGAGGGAAAAGCAACAGGGGCCTTTGAATCCTTCTCTGTCTTAGTGAAAGAGTGAGAGAGAGAAAGAGAGTGTGTTAGAGAGAGAGAGAGAGAGAGAGAGAGAGAGAGACAGGGGAATCCCAGCACTGCCACTGAGATGACCTGTTCTCTGGGAATGGAAGGCAGAGCGCTCGGACCAGACATCCTTAGACAGTGACCTCATCAGCTTGCACCATGATACAGGATGATGCAGCACAGGCCATATGTTCTTCATCCAAATCTGAAAAAAACTCTCACAATGTGTTAAACAGTAGCATGTCATCATGGCTTGTGGAAAATACATTTTCTTCATGAAAATATGTCAGTCAAAGCAGCCTTATATGTATAATATATGAGTAAGAGCTATAAAGCGGGCATCGGACATCCTGAGCAAGTCATGACCTCTGAATCTGACCTCTAAAGCCACTGTAAATCCACAGTGTTGTCACACATCATCAAGCCAATAAAGCACAAGTGTTTCACACAACACAAACAGGCATTCAAGCAGACTCTGTTCCTGAGAGCGGCCATACTGTATATGTATCTCGCTATTTAAATAGACATGCATGAGGGCAAAGGAAGTGGAGAATTGATGACAAACTAATTATTTTGAATAAATTCCATATATTGAACTTATATACAGAACATGTCACATGAAGTAAAATTCTGTGGTTGACATTTTAATACTGATTAAATTGTAAATGAAGTCCAAGGTGAAGCTTTCCCAGTGAAAGGTAGACGTTTTCAGAATGGTCAAATGATTGTTTTAACGTCTTTATGTACCACTCAGATAGCTAGATTTCTACAGTGATGGTAAACACTCAGTGCCCAGCGTAACTATTTAGGTAAGACTATGGCTGCATATGAAATCCCATACTGTCACAGTACCTACTGCATTTGATTCAATACCTACTGCTCAGCTGTTGATACTGTATGTACTGATCAGAATATGTGTGTGATCAGAACGCAATGTTGGCACTGTCATGTGGCCTACAACTTCAAAAGAGCCGAGAGCTGCCTTCCGCCATTTTTGAGCAGTAGGTCATCCGGGTATTTCTCGCCTACTTTGGCGTACTGCTTTTCATCTACTGTGTAGTAGGGTAGTATGGATATTCGGACTCAGCCTACGCTAACGTTACCTTGATGCCAATCAAAAGCTAGCCAAAGTTATCAGATGCACACACCTCATAGTTAGATGCACACACCTCATTATGGTTCAAATCTTCTGTTTTGACCTTACTCTACCCTTCATCTCACATTGTCTTTACTTCATGGTCATGGACACAAGCATGAGTACAATTGGGACTGGCTAAAAGTTCGTCCACTCTGAAAGAGTCCTGGGAATCCCAGATAAGTCCCATCATTTATATAAAATCTTTTTATTTATTTATTTATTTATTTATATTTGTGTTATATGTGTTTAAAGGCAAATCTGACCCCTAGCAAGTTCAAAACAAAGAAAACACATTGGCAATGTGCAAAATGTACATTTATTAAATACACCACTGAAAAAAAAACAAAAACATATTCACTTATTTAAGGTGATGTGTATGATTAAAAAATATCAAATTAATTTTCAAATACTTATGTCACCTTCCATGCTCCATAACATCACCTCGGTTATTTAGCTCGAAACAAGTCTGCATCTTTAATATGAATACTGAGGGAACAGCTGCGTCTGATCAGATAGGGCAAGCCTTTTAATTTGTTGGCTGTTTGTGTGTGTGTGTGTGTGTGTGTGTGTGTGTGTGTGTGTGTTAGCAATGCCATCCAGAGCGCTGGGGGGTGTAAGGAAGTCTGATAAAGAACATCACTGTAAATAAGCAATTAATCTGCTTATAATGAGCAGACACAAATATGATACACTAAAACCAGGCATGCCACAATGAGCCATGAGCAATAGAAAAGTGATAAAAATGTGTTTGAACATGAATATTGTTGGTAATTCCTAAAGAAAGATGCGAATGTAGAAGTGGAAACACGTTCTGGTTGAGAAATGGACTAATATAATATCTTCCTGATGTTCCAGTATATTCCTCCATTTACACTCCTAGTAAGATATTCATCTGACTGATAAAGCAAGACATCTACAGTAGCTAAATGGTTATCATCCTCATAAATATAATTGTCTTCCTTTAATGGCAACATTTTTGAATTCTCAATTCTGATTGGTCAGATGCCGTTTTTTTTGCGGCTCTGGCAGTAGTTCAGCTGCAAGGTTTATATTAATGCATTCATTCTTAGATGTTATCATTTCTATAGTTACATCATGGACACTAGGGCTGGACTCGAGTCCAGTCTTGAGACATTTTCTGTATTGACTCTGACGGGTCTTGGTCTTGGGAAGTGGTCTCCCTAAATATGGTCTTGGTCAGTTGGTGTTTTCTTTTCTTTTCGAATGCACAGTGTTTGACAGGAAGTAATTCCTTCTTCTAGAAAACACTGCCTAATCAGTGGTGTAATGCATAAAGCCAAGTAGATGAACTAAAGGCCTCGACAAGGATTTCATGGTTTTCAGTCTCAGTCTCACTTTCATTTGGACTTGATCTTGACTTGGCCTTGGCTGCCTTAAAACCTAACTTGGTTTTGACTAGTCCTGGTGTTAAATTGTCTTGATACTTGGCAACAGTGGCCTTGGCTACAGTCCCAGCAAAAGCTCCACCTAAACGGATTAAAAATCCTGTGTAATTGTTGATATGATTTTCTGTAAGGAGATGTTTATTTCAGATTCTTGTAAGGAGTCTCCCATGTCAGTATCATTCAGCGTTTAAGGCTTTAGGACATGGGAAAGTCTTCCCAATGTTCCATAACATTACAAGTAACAATAAACAGATCAAATGCATGAAGTGTCCTTCTTGAATAAATGGGTCATTCCATCTCAAGTGGTCCAATACAGGTTGCATGCTCATTTTTAATTTTCCTTTTTTAAATTTTTTTTTTTATTGAGTGACCTCTATGCATTGGCATTGAGAAACCAAAACAGCAGTTTTTATTTTATTTTTTATTTTATTTTACTTGCTTTACCTATAACAGAACAACTGGCAATGAATTACTTATAGGTAACCCTAAAAAAATGAATACTGAAACTGGAACGTTTCCCATTATTTAATGCTGACCCTAAACATGGAACTGTGAGCAATCTTGAGCATTACATTTGGACTTATGTTCTAAGTCTAAGGAACAAGAATGTGCTCTAGAGATCAGTTTTTGTTCCAAGGAGCTCTAGTCCTGAGGTACTGAGGAGCTGAGGTATTGAGGTTTCCATAAACAGCTGTAGAACCAAAATGTCTTGTGTGCCATGGCACAAAGATGGCCATCATGGTTAAACCAAGTAAAATAAAATAAAACAAACCAGGTGGTCTTGCATTGTTCATACATAGAGGTAATCACTCAATTTTTTTTTATTTATTTATTTTTTAAAGGTCATGCAACCAACTTTGCAATTATTGGTCCAATTGATCCGGACTGACGCAAATAAGAAATGATTAGTGTTGGCTAACTGCTGTGGAATAAGAGAAATTAAACACTTCAGGATGTTATACTTTTACTGTAAAATAATGAACTTCAAAGTAATAGCAGCATCACACCACCCATCACTTTAACAGCACGACGAGTGATGTTTTATTCCTTACTTAGAATGGTAATTAAAAACAAATAAATCA